>NW_015174317.1:210301-263827 GCF_001447785.1 Gekko japonicus | reverse complement strand
TTGGCAACCCTAGAGTGAGTACCTATGCAAACCTGAGGATCAACCAAGGTCACGGCTGTCATGAACAATTGTCATTTTGTTTGTAACTGAATTAAGGCTTAAGAATTCTCTTGTTACATTTCTGAAATGTGTTAGCGGAAGAGTAGATCTTTTTCCTAGATACATATACATTACAAATTTTAATCCAGTTTAAATATCATGGCTTTCCCCCAGACAATCCTGGGAGTTGTAGTTTGGTGAATGTGCTGAGTATTTTTTGTTAGAGAATTTACATTACTTATATTTTGTTTTGGAGACACAGAATGGTGATTAAGCTTGTATGTCATCCACCTGCTTTTCAGAACCTATCTCTATACTGAAGAAAGTTGGCTCCCTATACGGCAGAGGAGAATTCTGGAATATTTTTACAAAATTTGTGAAATCTTGTGAAATTTGTTCAGGGAAGCGAGGAATGTACTCTGTACATGGAGAGTGTGTGTGACATTCTTGAACAGTCCTTCCAAGAGTACCTAAATGATCTTAGGCTAACCTTACTGTGGAATTTATTTGTGGCAATTAAAGCTCCTGTACGTTCTCAAATATCTGACATCTCTTTCTAGATACCTTGGTCCTAACACTGGAAATATGCACATTGTCGCAGATCTGTATGCTGAGGTAATAGGGGTACTAGCACAAGCAAAGTAAGTATATTTAATAAATGGTGTAATTGAGCTGTTTTATGGTTTCTGCTCAGAAAGCCTGGATATTTAACAGAACAGGTGTGTTTTTGCCCTGAAAGAGAAATTAAAGGAATAAATCATTCCACTCACGAGCAGCCTGTTTATCAAACTGTGTTTTGGCACAGAGACCTATGGAATCACAGAAGGCAGAGAATGAGCTTCTGTATCTAGTCAAGCGGATCTAAGTAAATGTGACATGGGCTTATGGGAGCTTTGTTTGTTTGTTTTTATTCCATTGATGCCATCTATGTAAAGACTTAAGGAACGGAGACTGTTTTCATAATCCATTGAGTAATTTGACATAGGGGAAAAGGTCACTGATTTATACCCAAAAGTAACTTTTTAATAACATCCAAAATCGTTTGATTTTACTCAGTGTGATATAGGGATGAAGTTGTCCACTGACCACCCATCAATATATCAAATTCTAAACATGGCTGAATCTGTGAATACTTTCATCCAGAGACTAGATGCATGAACACACAAGACAGATCTTTCTACAAACCTGAAAAAAGCTCTGGGTTTGCAGAAAAATCTGAAAATGAGTGTTTGCAGGTCCCCTGCCCCACGGTATTCTTATATATTTTTGGGGGGAGGAAATGAAAGATAGGCCTTATTTGTAAAAAAAAATTGTTTCCTATCTGTTTGATTAGAAGTCCATCATGTTCTGGAATTTAATAACCTTTCACAGATAATTTGCAGCCACATAATGCTATTCTCAAGTAATTAGTTGTTATGGTTGTATTTGTTTTACTTATAGAGCACAAACTCATTTAGAATCCTAGAAGTAGAAATCTTTTTTTCCACCTCATGTTCATTTATTGTTTGTTTCACTAACAGAAAAAAGAACAGTCTGTAGCCAACCACAGAATTCCAAAGACTTAATAATACTTAAGTCTTTGACAGCAGTTTCCACTGATTCTGCCCTCCCACTGCAGAGATTTTGCTTGCTTTGCTGTTTCTGAGGGTCTGCTGAAGCCCAGGAACAAAATGAGTGGGGGTATCAGTGGTATCAGTGGGCTGCAATGTGAGGGGGACAAAGTCTGCTCTGAAAAGACTTTAGGTGGTTGGACCCTGGAGGTCCCTTCCAACTCTATGATTCTATGAAACATGCCTATGTCTCTGTGTACTAATGCCACACTGGTGAGTGGGTTACTTTTGAGAGCTCTGGAGCCCTTTAGAGCAAATTGACTCTCAGTTGGTTGAAAACCTGATGGCCATGCACATGTTGGCATTAGTTGAGCCACTCAAATTCTATAAAGTGTGGCACATAATTTCTTCTAACATTACAGTTCCATGCCTTTCAGTCCTAGCATTCATAGATATCATAGAAATTATAATGGGGATTTTTTAAATTGGTAATTTCCATCCCAACCCCGGCCCCGACACTTCATATTTCTGATCTTGTTGTTTGGGAGAAGAAAAAGAATATTATCTTCAACTTTCCCCCCAGATTTCCAGCTGTGAAGAAGAAATTTATGGCAGAGCTAAAAGAGCTGAGGCATAAAGAGCAGAGTCCTTATGTGGTTCAAAGCATTATCAGTCTAATCATGGGGATGAAATTCTTTCGCATTAAGATGTATCCAGTGGAGGATTTTGAAGCCTCTCTTCAGTTTATGCAGGTAATGTGGTCTCACTAGCACAAGCTGTTTGGCCAGGGTGCAGTCTGGATGGATGCTTTACAATCAGTGGGATTCTAGTGATTAATGGAATGGAATGTAAATGGAATGTAGTCTCAATCTGTAAAATTGTACAGAAGAGAGTAATAAATGTTTTACTATTTAAGGGTAGTTGGGAAAATACCTTGTTGTTGTTAGCACACATAAGTTTGGTTGTTTATATACGCTAAAGTGGTTTAGAGGAGAAGGAGGTGAATGAAATGTCATGCATTAACAAAACAGAGATTGCAAACTCTCTTCCAACCAGGGTTGTGATCTCTGGAATTCAGCTAACAGTAGCTAGCAATAGTTGAAGACTATGCTGTTTGTATGTTGAAGGCCCTAAGCTCAGTCCCTTGCATCCCCAGCAAAAAGGATCTCAGATAAGGCTTGCTGTGCCCACGGCACCAGAGAGTTGCTGCCAGTCAAAGTAGGCAACACCAAGGTGGATTAATCATTAGTCTGACTTGGTATAAGACAGTTAAGGAGTCCAGGATTGAAAAATCATGTAAAGTGCAATAGAAAGGTCAGTATGACTAATAATAGTAACCTCCTTCATATGGTACCTGACCAGCCTTGTCCCTGGCATGCAAAAATAGATTGAGCTTTTGTGCTCTCCAGTGTCCTTCCACCCCCTTGGTAATCAGCTGTGCCAAACAGACTAAGCTACTGCTATGTTTACTGCAAACCCATTTGAAATATTACTTTTAAGTAACATCTTACTACCGTGAATGCCATGGTAAGAGAAGTCCTGCTGAAACAAGGTTGTAGCTGAGGTGTTGCTCTGTGTTCAGCTTCCAGCTCATGCCATGATTTGTATTTGAATGACAAAATCTAGTGCAAAGTACCTGCATACAATTTTCCTCTTTGAGTACAAGACATGAAGCTGCCAGTAGCCTTGAAATATATGTTATTGAGATTTAATAAGGCATAAATGGCTTTAAAAGAGAGCTAGATTAATGGAGGAGAGCTCATCAGTCACTACTAGCCATGATGACTAAAGGGAACCTACATATTCACAGGCAATAAACCTCAGAATACCAGTGCTGGAAAGCAGCATTTGGAAAGGCCTTGGCCTCTGTTCCTTGTTGCTAGACCTTCAGGGTACTGGTTGGCCTCTGTGTGAAACGGGATGCTGAACTAGATGGACCACTCAGTGATCTAATCCAGCAGTCTCTACTTATGTTCTAGAAGTTTTGTAGGTATTGTTTTTCAGCTGGTACAACACCTTCTAAAATTCTTTCTGAGGAGATGCTGATGAAGGCATAAAGAGAAAGCTTTAAGTCACAAAGGGGAGCTGCATAAATATGTGCATTTTCTGTAGAACAAAGTCAGCACATAAAGGTAGAAAATAGATTAACTATTAATTTTAATTTAGCACCTCCCATATTCTTCTGCACTTGTTGGATAAACCTGTGTTACTAAAACATTTTCTTCTTGGTCTGCTGAATGTACAATTGGTTGCCTTTTAGCTTAGGTGATAATACCATTGGCCAGTCTAATATTAGCATGCGTAACTTGTAACCTTCCAAGCTGAATGCTGCCGAATAACTATAGGGAGGCCTAGCTGAGGTTCAGAGAACTTCCAGCTTCTGCTGTTTGCCTGGTGATAATGGGGAAGGGGAGCATCAAGTAACAGAAAGGCCATAATATATTGGCTGTGTTTTGGCATGGTGGGTCATAAGTTGTGCAGACCTCATCAGTATCTCTTATGTACAGCTCTTATCCTGGGCAATTATAATATCCAGCACTCCTCAGATGATCACAAATACTCTAGTATAATTCAGATGTGTAGAAAAAATATCCCCTGAGTAGTTGTTCTGCTTGTTTTCTGGTTTCTTTGTTGATTAAGGTTTGTGTTTTTCATGCACGATGATGTGTCTCCTATTTTTACATATGGCTGCTTGGTGTGTTCCAGGAATCTGCTTTTAACATGGAGGCTCCTATGTTTGTGATGTGATTGTCTAATAATTGACAACTTGAAGCTTTTTCTATAATCTCATGCTTCTGCACTGATTCTTTTGATGGCGTATACATTCTCTCTGTCCCTTCCCTTATCATAGGTTATGTTCCTTCTTAGTCTTTTTTCCTTTATCCTTTCACAACATGCATTTCTTCTTACTTCCCTTCATGCTTTTTCCTTTACTTCTCCTTGCCTGTAGAATTCTGTCTCTTAGTCATACTCTCTTACTTTGTTTTTCTTTTAAGAAACTTCTAAAGGCTCACTTTCTTATACCTTTTGTCTAACCTGATATAATTCATAGAATTATAGAATCATAGAGTTGGAATGGACCTTCAGGATCATCTAGTCCAACCCCCTACACAATGCAAGAAATTCACAAATATCTCACACACACACACAACCAGTGACTGCTGTTTCCACATCCAGAAATGGCAAAAAACCTCCAGGATCTCCAGCCTAACTGGACTGGAGAAAAATTGCTTCCTGACCCCAAAGTAGCGGTCAACATTTCCCTGGTTGTGTAATAAAAGGCCACAAGAACTAAGTATTGAGGCAACCCTTCCTGCCTTCCCTCTCATGATCTGCCTAAGTTCATCTTTATCTTTCATATTCCAAAAATAGCTTTAATAATTCATTTTTTCTGGTTATGGTGATGGCAAGTAATGGTTTCTGAATTATTGCTCATAGTCTTCTATACTTTTCTCCATGTTTTGTGTCAAGTCTCATGGACTGAAAGCTATTTTTATTTTCATTAACTCTTGTACAGAGCCTGTAAGCACTTAACAAATTTGTTGTCATCATTATGTTTTTGTTTTCATGTTAATCAAAATTTAAAGAAACAAGGTCTTTTAAAAAAACAAAAACACAACTTTTACATTCCTTGCCTTAACGAAACTGCAAATTTAATTTACTTATATGCAGATTTCTTCTCTCTGTAATTGTCTTCCAGGAATGTGCACATTATTTCCTTGAAGTTAAAGACAAAGATATCAAGCATGCATTAGCAGGACTTTTTGTTGAAATTCTTGTTCCAGTGGCTGCTGTAAGTTTCTCTTGTTTACCTGATTGTTCAAATTTGATTAGAAATGCTTATTTGAGAGAGGACTTTATGTTGACTTGCAGTATCTTTCCAGGCTGTTAAAAATGAAGTGAATGTCCCCTGTTTGAGGAACTTTGTTGAAAGTCTGTATGACACAACACTTGAGCTTTCTTCCCGCAAGAAGCACTCACTGGTTAGTAATGCTGAAGCTAAAATCCTTAGTCAGAAATATCTTTAGGCATGTTTCTCTCAAAAGACTCACTGAAATTGTTTCAGAGATATTTCTTAGTATTTTACTCCACATGCAAAACTTTACTGCTTTAAATGTAGTTGATCGTTCCTTCATAAAAATAAAACATCCTATGTATGATCTGGCGCTTATGTTTCTGTCAGATTTAGTGATATTTTTGGTTTCTGATTTTAACAACGGTTATAATTTCACTTCTATCGTCTGTCAGTCTTTGCTGTAGTGATTGGTATGAGGACTGGGAAGAGTGAAGGGAAGTGTGTTACTCATCAATACAAATTAATAGGGCATTTCTCAATGATTAAAAAACATTTCTTCATAAGTGGAGCAATATATGACAACCTCTCCCCTCTGTATTTAATAGAATTCTACCACTTGTAGTAAGATTTACTGTGGCATAGAAATATCTTTTTGGGAAGCAGTAGTAGAGCTGAATTAAATGAAGATATGAGTCAATTTGACACTGGATGCCTTAAGCGTTTTGCCTCTTCAAGTGGGTCACAGTAATTTTAAGCTGAGAACTCTGCTAATACATTCTGAAGTCCTGGACCTTTACAAAAAGTTATCTTCTTTTCCTTAAACACAAAGAGGGAGACATCATCCTGAATTCATAGACAGTTCAGTGAATATTAGGCAGCAGCACTCATTTTTCCTCCAGACTGCCTTTGATGTATATTTCCTCACATATAGTGACTAAAATACACAAAAGAAACTTGTAAGTATTGGAAAATTAAGGGTCCAGTTTTGTAACACATTCTGTAATGCTTTCACAAGCAAACAATAGTATTTGGCACAATTCAACTGGGGTTACGCACTTCTAAGTTCTGCTGATTTATGTGAGAAAGATGTAATCGGGTATTTAATTCTTCTGTTGAAATCAGCAGTATTTAAGAGTGCCTTCTAATGGCTGGATCATGCCACTTGAATATGTTTAAGTAGTGTAAATGATCTTGGAGGCAAAAGGAATTTTTATTTCTGCAGATTGCAGGTATGTGGGTTTTCAAGGTAAAGTTTGTAGGATGGACATAAAAATATTAAAATAAAAAATTCAATAAGTAAATGTGCATACTTTGAATAATTTATTTTGCCTCACAGATGTGGCTTTTGGAAGGATTTAGAATTTTGTTCTGTGGGGATTGAAGTGAAGAAACATAACAAGGAAAGTGATATTGGGAAGAGCTGATCAGGAAGGCACAAAACAGATGATGCAAACTGGGAGTTTGCATGTTTTTGATAACATTGAAGTTACTTTTTGATTTCTTTATGCAGTAAAGTCCTGGCCTTCTAGAATCCATTTATTTCTGTGAAACCATTAACACTTCATCTAATAGGCTCTGTGTCTTCACTGGTATATCCAGAGTTAGCTGAACGTCACTAAAGTCCATTGGGTTGCATCTAGTGGTACAGAAGGGTTCTTCCACTAGCAGAAGCATTGTTTCTTAGTATTACTTTATGTACTTTGCTTAGTACAGTTCTTCCCTTAGCCTCTGAGATCACTTTCAGTCTCAGTATGCCAGTGGATTTTGAGGAGAGCCTGGCTTGGGGTGCGATTTGACAAGTAATAGTGAATTCTTGAAGTTGAACAGCTGTGGTTCTCTATAATTTAATGCAACTTTCTTTTGAATATTATACAAACTGTATCTCTCCAGCTACAAAGTGTTAGCCCATACTTCAGATATTCTGGATAATGCTAGACAGAAGTATTTGATGTTCTAATGAAAACAATCATTCTAAATTTATACAGAGTAATCATAAAAATTCATAACAGCTTCATTTTAAAATATGATATTGAGCAGTGTGTTTATGTTAGCTTACACATTTAATGAAGCAGAGAATAGAAATGGACCACTAATATTTACTGTGTATCTGGTGATAAATTAGTTTCTTCTTTTGTTGTCATTCAAATAATTCCATGTCATCTTCTTTTTCTCCTATTTAGGCTTTGTATCCTCTAGTAACATGCCTGCTTTGTGTCAGTCAGAAGCAGTTCTTTTTAAACAGATGGCATATTTTCCTCAACAACTGTCTGTCCAATCTCAAAGTTAGTATCCCGTTTTTGTTATTGTTAATATTTTGTTAGCTTGCAGGGTGTATAGGGTGAATCTACTGCTTATTAGCTTGGCAGTTCTGAAGTGCAGGCAACATATTTTGTTTCTGATAGCTCTGGACATAACTGCAAATAAGAATACAGCTGGAGTGGCTGTAAGTCAGTCATAGAGCATCTGCTTTGTATGGCGAAGGTTCCAGGTTCAGTCCCCAGCATTTGTTGAAAGGATCCAGTAGCAGGTGATGTGAAAGGCCTCTGTCTGAAATTCTAGCCACTGCCAGTCGGACAATGGTTGACCTTGGTAGACCAATGGTTTGACTCAGTATAAGTTAGATTCTTGTACTCACATGGAGAGTCATAATACAACAGTGTTGCTAAAGCTAAGCAAATATTGGTCTTATGAATGCATGGATGGGTGGTTTCTGGGAACCCCATGTTTGTTTCCTTGGTTTTCATGATGGCAGGAAGGTGGAAATAAAAGAAATAAGAGAACAGATGAGGATTTCCCAGGAAGTAGGGCAGAGCTGGGCAGCTCTGCTCCTCTTTCCTCTTTCCAGACATAGGATTGCACTTCATAAGGCCCTGTGTCTCTACCACACCCTTAGATTGGGATGGTGGGTTGTAGCCCTGAGCACTGATATTTACCCTGAAGTTCCACTGAAACTCTTGGGGCTACCTAGTAACTATATTTAGAATCTGATTGGTTAATAAAAAATGTCCCATGACTTAGATTGTTTAAAAGGTACAGTAGAGAACACAATAAAAAATATGTGGTGCAGAAGAAAACTGCCTTTGCTGTAGGGTTAGATAAGGTGAATGAAGAGAGAGAGAGATGGGTTTGTTTATTTATTCTGCTGTTATGTTTTGTGAATATTTATGCATCACTGGATGGCTAAGCTTCCCTTTTTAACTAATTGAAATATGGCTTTTAGTGTCAAATTGATGTATGATTGGTAAGAAAAATAATTTAAGGGTCAGTCTGATGGCAGTTTTATGTTCAGCTGCTTATCACAAGTATGTTTTCAAAACAAAGCAACCCTGCCATTCGAATTCAATTTCCGCCTATTTTTAAAACTTGGGCTAATCTGTTTGGCTTGTGTGTGGTTTTTTTACCTACACAATTTGAATGTATTTATACCTTTGAAGTTTGAACAATGTTTGAATTGTGTTATTTATTTCATGCTGATCCTCTGTGTTAGCTTAATTGTCTATTTGAGTGCATTACTTAGTGTTGCTGCTGGGGTCCGCCCATTTCAGTATACTTGCAATGCTTGGCATACTACAGCTTTTTACTTGGGAAATGTGCTTAATCAAAACCCAGGCTGTTGTCATTACTGCACCAAAAGCAGGGAAACAAGAGGGAGGATATACATCAGCCTCAGTACGACTTCTTGTTACATTTCTGTATCACATGTGCCCTTGGGACAGTGCTCAAGTTAAAAGACACATAACAGAGTCATACAGCTCTATTAAGAGATCTCAGAAGACCTTTTTGGTCTTCACCCCCTTTAAGAGAGTCTAATATTGATCATTCTTAAGCTCCAGTTCACATCCTTGCCTCTTGGCTCATTGGGTGTAACCTGCCAACCCCTCCCTTTCAGCACAATTCTAGTGAGTTTGTTCAGAACAAGCAAGTCCTACAATGTTTTTTGTTGCTTACTCCCAGGCAAATGTACAAAGGACGGCACCCTTAGTTTGGTAAAGAGGCTTGTGCTTTCCAGTAACCATTCTTTTCAGTTAATGTTACTGGGACTTGGAGAGTATCGATGACATTGTTTTGGGACCAAGTAGTAAGATAACAAATCAGAGGTAAAGGAAAGCCACTTATTGAGGTTTTTATATATATAGGTATCTTTAAAAGGTGTAATATATGCTAAAGATTCTCATAGCTGTCTGTTTTAAATCAATAATGAGAACTACATATGTGCTTGTGGCATAAGATGCTGATATTCAGGTGGCAAAACACTAAATCCTGTTTTCAGCTCAGTTGTCTGCTTGCTTCAGAGATAGAAAAAGCCTGCCAGAGTTAATATTCTTACACAATATATGTGTGACTTTTGTTGCACTGAGGAATTAGATTCCAAATCTATAGCGCAAGACGCTAAATATGGAAAAAGTGACAATGCAAAAATAATGTTTGGTTGATGGCGATTGGGGAAACAAGGTCCTGAGGCTGCAGCACTGCTCACCCAATCTGAATCAGGTCCTCGCAGGAAATTTTAAAGAACTACAAATGCTTTAAAAATGGCATCGGTAGCCAGAGGACGAATGTGTGCCCTCTGTCACTTGTAGTTTGGCCCTCTGTTTAGGATTTCATTGCAAGTCTACGATAGCCAAATATTTACGACCCTACTAATTCCAAATAGGCGTATGATCCATGCTTTGTGAAATTCTCAACCTTCACAGTTTATAGCTCTGTTACCAAAAAAAGTGAACATAATCCTTCCCACCATTCCTGTGGTGTCCAAGGGCCTTGTGGTAAAACCATCGGAACACAATTGTTCGAAGTAAGTATTTAGAAAGTCTTTCAGATATGTATGAATCCAAAGGTAGAATGTATCTAGCCAGTAGTTTTGCATCTGTTCTATATGTAGTAAATAAATTAAAGATTTTGAAGAGTTTAGAAGGGAAGTGCCTGAAAATTGCTGTATACTTGTGGGTTTTATTGTTTGTTTGTTTTAGAACAAGGATCCCAAAATGGCTCGAGTTGCACTGGAATCTCTTTACAGACTGCTGTGGGTTTACATGATTAGAATTAAATGTGAAAGCAATACAGCTACCCAAAGGTAATGTTTCTGCAATTGCAATTTCACTGCGATCTGGTTTCATTATTATTGAAACGTTTCCCCTACAGTGGTCAAATGGTTTTATGAAAGTAACTTTGACCTAGATGAAGATCCCAATAATAAAAGATGAAATGTCCTTTTTTTAAAATTTTACCACACAACATTTTTGAGAAGAACCAGGATACTCTCTAAACCCATTTTATGGCATTGAGAGAAGTGGTGCTTTAACTGAATTTCTTGCAACTAAATATTCAACATTGTCAAATAATTTAATATCTTACTGTCAGACAGTGAAGTAGACAATTGTCAGTTGACAAGAACTCTTCTTGGGATCTTTATTTTCGTTTTTTTTCCCCTTGGGATCTTTCTGATTGCCCCAAGTGCAAGTGTTCTTCCTGATCAAGATGGCCAATCCACCTCTCTACCTTCCCAATCAACTGTAAGGACATTAGGCTTGCCAGTCCCTAGGTTACGATGGGAGTTTCCCTGGTTTTGGGGGCTTTTTCCTGCTACCGGCCAATTGGCCGGTGGGGAAACCCTGCCCCCAAACAGCCACGTCCCCTCGTGACTCCCCCAATGTGATGATATCACTCGGAACTGACGTCATTGTGCTGGGGATACTCTGGTTTAAGGGCAAAACTCTATGGGTTTAAGCCAGTTTTACCATAGAGTTTTGTCCTTAAACCAGAGTGTCCCCTCGTTACATCTCTGGCGTAATGACATCACTTCCGGGTGATGTCATCATGTCAGGGGTATCCTGGAATGCCTCTCAGATCCCCCTGCCGGAGCAACAAGGGGACATGGCAACCCTAAAGGACATCCTGTGATGCTTGTGTTGGCAATGATGTACCAGCACCAGTGTTCCCTGTGACATCTCTTGCAGTTTCATTTCTTCCCATTGTTCAGTATTCATCTTTGTGTGTTCCGTGTTGTATAGATATGAGCTTCCTCCACTGAAGGCCTCGGGCTCTGATTTTTAATTGTGTATTTAAGTAATGAATGAATTTGTGCTGTGGTACCATATAACTGTGGAGCTGCAGTGGCTCAAGTGGTTAAGACGCTGAACTGCAGGCTGTGGAAGGTCAGTAGTTCAGCAGTTCGAGACCCGGGTGCCGCATGATGGAGTGAGCTCTCGTCTCTAGTTCCAGCTCCTGCCAACCTAGCAGTTCGAAAGCAAGAAATTGCAAGTAGATAAATAGGTACCACTTTGGTGGGAAGGTAATAGCGTTTCG
The DNA here is from genome assembly GCF_001447785.1 of Gekko japonicus. Lineage (NCBI taxonomy): Eukaryota > Metazoa > Chordata > Lepidosauria > Squamata > Gekkonidae > Gekko > Gekko japonicus. The sequence continues at coordinate 252,136 of NW_015174317.1, read as the reverse complement.
TGCGCCTTGGTGTTTAGTCATGCCGGCCACATGACCACGGAAACGTATTCGGACAGCGCTGGCTCTTCGGCTTTGAAACGGAGATGAGCACCGCAACCCTAGAGTCGGATTCGACTGGCTTTCGAGCAAGGGAATCTTTACCCTTACCTTTACCATATAACTACACACATTTTGTGCAGAAGGAAGTTCAAAAATGGCACCCTCCTCAAGAAATTAATGAACAAGTTCACAAGTTCTGGTGAACAGAGAGGAGTTTCTAAGGTATAAAAAGGAATTCTCATACTTGGATTCTGTAGTCGGTGTACATGTATGCAAGGTTGCCTTTTTGTTTGATAGATTGTGGCTAAAACTAGTGGAACTGTGCTAGATGAAGTGGAAGTTTCCCACCTGAATTTGCAACTAGCTCTTTTCCCCCACAGTTATCCCTGGCAATCAGTATATACTCAGGAACATTATATGTATGGGGTAAAGAGGGTTGAAGTGGGAGGGGAGAACTGGATGGAAAAAGCTTGCTTCTTACTCTTCGGCCAGCAGAAGTACCTTCCACAAGCAGGGGAAAAAAAACTCCATACCCTAGTATGGATATGCCCTTATTTTATTACACTTATGACCAAACTAGAAGTGATGGGATGAGTCATATGTATTTATCCTGCCTTGGTGGGGAGGGCAGGATGATGATAATGATAACAACAACAACAATTTATGTATGAGTCCTCTTGTGTATGTGTGAATAGGGGGGAGGGATTTGTTTTACAAAAGCACACTGTTGCTCACCCTTTGGGATGAATGATAGGCACTATGCCCTTAAGTCTCTTTTTATTTGAAGGGGGGGGGACACCTTTTCTTATAGGCTGTCTTTCATCTGTGTTTTTCCATTGGGATTTTTCCAGAGTACTTTCAGATGTTTAAAGAAGATGATGCATGGATTCCTCTCTAAGAATGAACCTGTCTCTTTTCTTTTTGTTTTACAGTCGGCTTATAACAATCATCACAACCCTTTTCCCAAAAGGTTCCCGAGGTGTGGTACCACGAGACATGCCTCTAAACATCTTTGTGAAAATTATACAGTTCATTGCACAGGTATGAAATGTGTTCGATCCAAGCAGTAGTCAATTTCTTACCCTTGCCTTCAAATAGATTAAGAAAAATAATTGCATATTGTGGTCTCTTTTCCATATATCAATAAAATATCAATGCAAGCACTGGCAAACAAGCAAGTGGGGGGAGGGATCCCATTCTCCAGCCAGCCTTGGAGTTCCCCACCTGCCACCATTGAGGTGGACGACAAACCTCAGCCATTTATTCTTTTTGGTGGGACTCATAGTTGATGTACTACAGATTTTATTTTAACTATTTTCCTCCTGTAGGAACGTTTGGATTTTGCAATGAAAGAAATTATTTTTGATTTCCTTTGTGTGGGAAAACCAGCAAAAGCATTTAGTCTCAATCCAGAGGTATGATATCAATATATGATAAGTGTTTTTATCAAAACATGTATATCCTTGCCTTCCCCTGCCCAAACACAAAAGAGCTTTATACTTATACGTCTGCAATACATAATGTATAGTTTGGTTGCATTGAGTGATTGCGCATGCATGCATGCATGCATCCATGCAAGAGAACGGATGAAAGACGTGAGAGGTGCTTTGCTGGAGCATGGAGGCTCACCTTCCCATCTCTGACATCTGTCCAGCCTTCGATTCCTTACAGTTCTTCTCCATGAGCACAAATACACAAAGAAAAGTCCCATAGCACACAAAATGACAATTCAGGGTTGCCACTTTCTGGAAGTCAGGGGAAGTCAGGGAAATGGAAATTGGTCAGGGAAAGTCAGGGAAACTGGTCTGAAGTCAGGGAAATTGTGATTAAAATATATTCAAGCAGGGGTCATTTCGTAGAAAAAGCGGTGCAGGAGCTCATTAGCGTAACTCATTAGCATAACTCATTTGCATATGCCACACCCCCTGACATCACCGGAAGTGTGTCAGAAGGCAACACCCACCGCTCAGGCTCCACTGGACTCTTTTGGATTGCTAGCTATTGGGGGGGGACACATGCAGATCTGTCCTTGCAGAGGAGGGAGGGCTTGTACCTGAATAAAACTTGGTCTTAAAGGTGCCACTGGACTGTTTTTTGGGGGGGGCTCTGCAACTCACCTGGCTGCTTCTTGCTCTGACTGAGGGCTGCTGGGAGCAGGGGGTGGGGCTTGTTGCATGTGCCCGCCCCCTGGGCTCTTTACTGCCAGAGCTCCGCTCCTGTGCGCTCCTGGAGGAAATGACCCCTGTATTCAAGCAGTGGATTTTTGACCTGGTGCTGCAAGAGCATGATCTGTTCCTGTGGCAACTGGAATAGAGAAGTAGCAGAGTACAAGTAGAACTCAATGATGCCCTTTCCCAACCATTTTAGATAGAACGTTTATATAATTTTTAGTGTACCTTTAAAACAACAACAAAAATGTCATGTCATTTGTTAGCATTCAGAGTTTACTTGAATTGAAGTTTGTATCTTGGTGTAATTTTTAGTGCAATTGCAAAACAGATGTTGCTGCAGTTAATGTTGAAAGAAGCTGATATTAAATCTCTTACTTTGACAAATATTTTTGCAGTTGAGACTTGTGTAGTTGTTGAGTAGAACATTTCCTTAAGCCTTGCATTAATGCAACACAACCTATTCATTTTTTAACTTGTGGTTATATTTGAATGGTGGTCAGGGTAATTGACAAACGTTGATCAGGAAAAGTCAGGGAAATGAAAAATAAAATTTTAGTGGCAACCCTGCAATTGCCCAACCCTAAGAAACACAGGTGGAAAAAGTTAGGACTGTGCCCTACTGCTGCTAGACACATCTTAGATATAGTCTTTACTAACTATATGAGTGTACTCAGTGATACTATTAATGGTACAAATCAATAGTTGAAGATGTGTAATGATTCTGTGAAATTACAGCACTTGGTTGTCAGTTAGTTACACAAACGAGGTCATTCTGTGAGCTGAAAGGGGTTGGGACAATGCCTGTCAATCCCTCTTAAATTCCTAAGTGTAAACCTCATCCTACCTATAAAACAGGCTGAATGCAAATAAAAGCTCTACTGTATGAACGCTACAGGGCAGGTACTTGTTTAAATCAGTTTTGCATTGACTAATGCTAAATTCATACCTGCTCTAGAGAATAGGAGTCAGTCAAAATATCCTGTTCCTTAGCAGCCTCGAGATAGTGATTTAGTGACACAAAACGAAATGGCATCTTGGTGTAGTGGTTAAATGTGTGGATTCTAATCTGGGAGAACCGGGTTTGATTCCCCACTCCTCCACTTGCACCTGCTGATGTGACCTTGGGTCAGTCACAAGCTCTGGCACAGCTGTTCCTGAAAGAGCAGTTTGTGTCAGAGTTCTCTCAGCTCCACCCACCTCACAGGGTGTCTGTTGTGGGGAGGGAAAGGGAAAGGAGTTTGTAAGCCGCTCTGAGACTCCAAGTGAAGGGCGGGGTATAAATCCAATCTTTTCTTCTTCTTCTTTAACAATATATTAATTTTTTAATTTTGCACTTCCTTAACTGCAGAGAATGAACATTGGCCTGAGAGCTTTCTTGGTCATTGCGGATAGTTTGCAACAAAAGGATGGAGAGCCTCCAATGCCTGTTACGGGAGCTGTGATGCCGTCTGGGAACACGTTACGTGTGAAGAAAACGTACTTGAGCAAAACTCTCACAGAAGAGGAAGCTAAAATGATAGGCACGTATCAGACATGGTGTAACCAGTTTATGAATTTATATACCAACCATGCAGATAAATTCATAAGTTACAAAAAAAATGTAGTAGACTGCCTGTCAACACCCATGTGGACTTTAAAAACATATTGTAAAAAATAATATCAGGTTTTATAAACATAGATTTTAAATATTGAATATTTGGAAACTAACAGTTTTATAAGATGAAAGGTATTTTAAAAGAAAAAATAACAGCAAAAATATTGTGGGAGTGTTTAAATTTGTTTTCCTCTGATGTTAATTTACATTCAAATTTTGTTTTTAATGAAACATTGTATGCTTTATAGGCATGTCATTGTATTATTCTCAAGTCAGAAAAGCTGTAGACAACATACTGAGGCATCTTGATAAAGAAGTTGGACGGTGCATGATGCTCACTAATGTACAAATGTTAAATAAAGAACCTGAAGATATGATCACGTAAGTGTAAAAAAGGAAATTATTTAATAGGAATTTATAATTAGTTCATAGTTTCAAACAATCATTTGTTCAATCTTAAATAAAATCACATTTAATGGTTGTTAAAATGGTTTTCTTGGATGAATGGCTTCTGAATTCTCCTGTTTCTGGGCCAGGCTTTATGTCAAATGACACCTGTGTGTCACAGTCTCCCAATGTTTTCTTTTCTTTTCATGAATAACAGCTGCAGAAGGCTGTGAGTTTGACTGTTTTCACATTAAAAATCTGTTGCTTTTCCACCCACAAGGGAAAAGATGCAGCATTTTGAGAGGGGTAAATGAAAGAGGGGAAGGGTTAGAAGGCTCGTTTCCCACTCCCACCTTCTGCATTTCCTAGAGTCCTGTTCCACAAACTCTGCTCTGCTTGTGATTCTTGTCGGACGTAAACCTATGCTAGAAGTAAATGACTTCTGAAGCATAAATCTCCTATACTTAGAAGGCTTTCTTTCAGTAGCTGTGATGTATTTATTATTTATTAATTTCGACTTATATCCCACCTTGCCTGACAAGCAGCTATAGTTTTGTATATTCTGTTTGATAGCCATAGAGACAAGTGGATTTAAGCCCTGGGTGCATGCACACACAATATAAATGGTCAACAACGCCTAAAATAAATCCTTGACAGTCTTTATTGATTTATTTCTTAAAATTATTTCAAGATCACATTAGATTATTATGACTCTCAAGGTTTGTACAAAGATTAAAAATACTGTAGAAGAACTCAATAAACCCCAAAAAGTGTATACACACACACACACACACACACACTATAACTAAGTGGAAAACAACAGCAAAAAAAGTTCCATATATGAGATGCTACTACAGAGAAGGCTCTGTCTCTCACAGCTACTTATTTGATCTCAGTGAACAGGGATACGCAGAATGGGGACTCTGAAGTAGATCTTAATCCTCAGTGAGGATCATATGGAAGACAGCAGTCCTTAGATTTATTTTTATATCTTAGATGTTTATATGTATATGGTTTAGTCCTCTTAGTAAAAAATAACAAAAACAAAAGCTGTCTTGTATATGTTCTTTGTCATATTTGAGCATTATGTAGTGATGAACAAATTCTCTTCCTCTTTTTCAGTGGTGAAAGAAAGCCAAAAATTGACCTGTTTAGGACTTGTGTTGCTGCTATCCCACGTCTCCTTCCTGATGGAATGTCTAAACTAGAGCTTATTGACTTGCTGTCAAGGTAAACTGGCTTAACCTTGAAAGACTAATCAGCTGCACTAGTTGTAAATGTTCTCTAGTTGCTGTAACTATGGGGCAAAAACTGCACATTATGTGGGAGATCACTCAACATATTTTTAATATTAAAGTACCTATGATAGGCTGCTGAATGTGTATAGCCTCCCTCTCTGGGTCTCTCTCTCTCAAACACAAAACACTCACTGATTCCAAAGTAGATGGAAAATGTATGCAGTTCAGTATGGGGACCTGTCAGCTGAGGATGGAGGAGAATTTCAGGAAAATGTCACATAGTAGATGGGATGAACCTCTCCCTCCTCCACAGCCTCAACCCAGATCGTATCACCCCAGAGTTACTTTTTAACATTAAAGAAGTCAGGAAATCTGATCATGGCTCTCCTACATGACATGTCGTTCAGCCCCTTGAAAGAACTACAGATAAGAGTGAACAGTTGTGTTGCTTTCAACTGCCTGTTTGAGTGGGAGGGGGTTTTCCAGTCTCCAGTCTCTATCTTGATTCTAAAAGCCATTTGTGTTGGGAATGTGTGTATTGCTGCTGAAGAAAAACAAATCTAAGGCATGCTTAGGTTTATGAAACTAGTTTCACTGTCTTTGAATCCTGGCCATATTGTTGTACTATCAGTGTGGATGATGCTTAACAGAGCAGATGCTTAAGCAAAACAACAACAAACCACTAAAGTTCCTTCTCCAAGGACCTTGCAGTCTTAATTAAGATGGGGGATGGGTCATGTAACCCAGGGAGAAAAGGAAGGGGGAAGGATCAGGGCAAAAAAAGGATACTTTTTAGCTTCATAGGGTATAGTCTTTTGCCTCCGTCTCAGATATTATCTGAGGAAATGCACCCTTACGAAAAGACCTGTTTTTAGACAACTGCTGCACTATGATGTTATTTTCCCACCTTATGTACTAGTTTTCAGCAGTTCTAATTTGTGACACATCAAGCCAAACGCAGCCTTCCAGTCATTTGTGTCAGCCCATTCAGTCCTGGATAAACTTCCTGTGTGTGCAGCTTGCTTGGATCTGCGAGAAGAGATGAATGTTTGTGAACAGTTGGCTTTTGGGTGCCTCATCTGATTTGGTGCATTTTGCCTGGTTGAGCTGCACAAAGTTGGCATTTCGTAAAATTGTTTGGGTCAAGATTTAAATTGCCGTTTTTTGGGAAGTCAGTCTTTCCCGATTACAAGGCTAGTGTGAAGAGCCTGCTGCATTCCTTTGTGACCCTTCTGGCACTGATCTGCTAATAAGGTCTGCCCTTACTTCAAAGACAAGAGTGTCCGTGCAAATAGATTATTCTAGTCACAGTTCAGTGTGAAACGTCATGCTCCTGGTATTTGGCAGTCTTTTGGCAGTTCCCAGCAAGAATCTGTACCTAAGTAGCTAGATGAAAAATTAAGGCAGCTGTCAAATGTCAACAGTCTCCTTTTATTGCAGATTCCCAAAGGAGGTTTCAGTCTACATAGGCTAAAGTGCAAAGAGACCAACATTAGCTTTCTCTTTGGGCTTTTCCTATCTGAATAAGCCTAAAAAAGACGATATCTGTTTCCTGTAATGTTTGGCCATAATTTGTACAGATGTTATCTGGGTGCCTCTTCTAGTAAGCAAAGTTACAAACAGACAAAGGCAAAAATAGTTGTTGCATTTCATTCAAGTTTTATCCCTAATTGTGCCAGTATCAGTTTTTACATGTTTCTCCTCAGAGACTTGTTTTCTTTTCCTGAAAACTGCAGGATTGGATTTTGGGTGTTTTTGTTTAAAAATGTTGGGTTTTTACATCTGTGCATATATATACAGCTCAACAAAATTTGATATGTTGTGCTGGAAAGAGTCGTGTACACGAGTTGACATTGTCAGTAATCAGGTTTAGCTTTAGTTACATTAAATCAGAAGAAGAAAATTAGTGGAGTGAATTGGTGTAGGGATGTAATATCTGTTTGGAGCATTCCATCCACATTAAGTATTATTACTATGCTGTAAGGAACAACAGGAAGCTTGCTCCTCCCACATAAAAGGACCTTCCGTTTTCTAAATTTAAGAACCAGAGTTTAGGTCATGTTGTTTAACAAAAGACAAACTTTAAATACACCCCCTGCCTCCACCCCCCAAAAAACTATGACAATTTGTATGATATGGAGTAGGGAATTGCCACCTTCACTAATGATTATTAATGGCAAACCCTGTGAATAATTGCAGGTCTACAGTTTGTAGAATGAAGCTGCTATATGTCAGTGTTCATGTGAGCTTTCACAGTTTAGTAATCAAATTACTAAGGCTGGAATACTGTTTAGATCTTCCACTTCGTTTTGCAATATGCATGTTTAAGCAGGAGTATATAATAAACCACTAACAATAATTGCCTTCAGAACTGCAAAAGTGTTGTGTTTTCAGTTCATTAATTATTGTATTGATTGTTTTCTTTGTCTTTTATTGCTGTTTCTTTTTGATGAATTGCTTTGAAAGCTTTGTAATGAAAATTAATTTAATATGAAAGAAACTTAGAAATGTGTACAATAAATGTACATTGAGTGTCTGCTGTTGCAGAGAAATAGTATGTTAACATGGATAAAATTATGAAATGTTTGTCTTGAATTAACACTAGGCTGGGTAGAATTGAGTCCAGTAGCACCTTAAAGACTAACAGGATTTCCAGAGTATAAGCTTTTGGGACTCAGCACTCCTTTCATCAGATATACAAGATCCCTTCATCTTGTATCTAATGAAGAGAGCTTTGTCCTTTGAAAGCCTATACTCTGGAAATCTTGTTGGCCTACAGGGTGCCACTGGAATAATTCTGCTAGCTCTTCTACTGCGGACCAACATGGCTGCCCCGCAAAAGATACTTGGGTAATTGCTCATTACTTTTCATACTCACTTTATTTTTAAACAGGTTGTCGATACACATGGATGATGAACTTCGACACATTGCACAAAATTCACTGCAGGGCCTTCTAGTCGACTTTGTCGATTGGAGAGAGGATGTGCTTTTTGGCTTTACAAATTTCCTGCTACGTGAAGTGAATGATGCGCATCATAGCCTCTTGGACACCTCCTTAAAATTACTGTTACAGTTGCTAACACAGTGGAAACTTATAATACACACTCCAGGGAAAGCCAGTGAACATGCAAAGGGCAGGTCATCAGAGGTGAGATTCCAAAAGTAGATTCGACAGTTCAAAATGTTAACTTTCTCTGTAAATTGTGTTATTTTCTTGACTTGCAATGCAGTTGTCATTATCCTCTTAATTCTGACATGGTTTAGCCCTCATATATGGACCAATATTATTCCTTGCGCAGGGGCCATGCTAATCTTCTCTGTATCGTTCCAATGTTAGTATATGTGCTGCCAAAGCGAGCACAAAAATATGGAACGCTTCACGAATATGCGTGTCATCCTTGCGCAGGGGCCAGGTTTTGCTGCTAGGTTTTGGGCAGCCTGTCTTGCAGTACGCAGAGAGAAGATTAATCTTAATCCATAATTCATATGTTCTAACCTTGGACGATTTTATTTTATAGTTCACTATTTTAGCCCATATCTGTGTGTGTATTTAGGGGATTTTTTGTATTTTAAGCTGGCGAAAGCCATTAATTAAACTTGATTGACTGAATATTATTTTGTTCCCTTGAATTATATAGCAGGGCTGGAGGGGGGAGGGTGATGCTTTCTTGCAAGAAGAGGCCTTTAGAAGTAAAGTTTTAGCTAGGTCTGTAATGGACATGCTTCATCTCAGTTGTGCATAAAAATGCAAATGTCTTTTTCTCAGTGTCCCATTAGCACTGTAACCCAAAGCTTGTATTTGCAGTTCTATTTGTTCTATAAAGAGACAAACTTTGTGGTTGCAGGAGCAATATCTTACAGTACAAAGATAGAGATCATCGTGTAAATGTTTTGGGCAACATCATAAATTATGTGCAATGGTAAAAGCAATCAGACTTACAAAATATAAATAATGAATCTCTTACTTATCTTGTATTTGCTCGCAACAATTACCTTTGCAATATATTGTGCCCAATGGTGCTGGGAATGGCCCCTGTAATGGGGGAGGTGATGAGTCTAAAGGGCAGGACATTTGTTTGGAATTTCCGTAACTGTTTGAATATTGATAAGCTTAAGGAGATCTAGAATAAAGGGGGAAGCCTTTTGTTTTTCACCTTGTATCTCTGCATGATTCACTGTTTTGGCCTTGCCTCTTTCCTTTCAATCTGTGCTGTGGTCTGGTTATTCTTCCATGCCTCTTCCACAATGTGACTAAATAATTCAGTTGATGCAGAAATGCAGCACAACTGCCTGTCCTCAGAGGAGATCTTCGTTGTGTCTCTGTATGATTCATTGGTGTGGCTTGGATCCTTCCATTTTAACTTTTCTGTATGTGGTGAATTCTGCCTCGTCTCTACAGCAGGAACTGGATAATTCAATCAGTCTTTATGCAGAGACAAAGCAGAATTATGGGCTTTCTGGTGAAGCCTGTTCATTCTCTGCATCAGTCCGGAGGCTGGGTATACATTCTCCCATGGCCAGCAGAGTGCTGGGCGTGCTTCTAAATATTGCTTTGGAGGAGGTGATCAATATTAAGAAAGGGCTGCCTGCTGTTGCCTTCTTGCCTCTTTTGTGGGTTTGCAGAAAGCTTTTGGTTGGTCTCTGTGGATAACTGGATGCTGGATTTGATTGCTTTATAATCTGATCTGACAGGATTCTTCTAATGTTCCCACGATTACATACCCTAAAATATAACCCTTTTAGGGTATAAGAATGAAATCAGTCTTGAATTTAAGTTCTTAAAAATAGTGTTATTTAGTTGTTAAAAGTGTTAGGCATACTGTTGGGTGTAGAAGCCCAAACCTAGACTTCCTTTGTGTATATTAAATGTTGTTGTTTCATGTTTTTTGATCAGCTTTAAAAAGAAATGTTTACTGTTTACTAGAATGTAGTGAATTCTCTGAAGCTATGGATTAGGGCAGAGCTCTAAACAAGTTCCTTGTTTTGCAGCTGATACCAAATGGATCCAGTCATAGGACACAGACCGAGCGAACTTCTTATTCTAATGTCCTACACGCTGTTGAAGGTTTTGCACTAGTATTACTCTGTAGCTTCCAGGTTGCCACACGCAAACTGGCAGTTTTAATCCTCAGAGAGATACGTGCTTTATTTCATGCACTGGGGCAAACAGAGGTATGGCTTTTGTTCTTTGTATATCAAATTCAGTTTACCCAAATAATTATAGCTTTGAAATACAATTAGTTTTGCCATATTGGCTTGGGGGGTGGGGTGATATCTTGACTACGGAAGTGTGCACACTTGTTCCCAAGTAAGTCCCCGATAAAGTCAGAGTGACTGGTTTCTAAGCATGCTACCATAGGATTGGATTATTTGTTTCCTTAGATTTTATTTGTATGACCACTGTAGGATTAACAAATTTATGGACTAGGTAAGTCTAAAAATTAATTGAATCTTACATGTGGAAAGAGATGGGTCTTCTTTGATTGGTACTCCAGTTTCTTTACCAGCATTTGTCCAGTAAATGAAAGATACAAATAGTGCATTCTTCCATACTGCATAATTTCCTATTCATTTCAGTAGGATTATGTGGATTGGTTGTCAGGTAGACTGCATTCAGAGTAGGTAAACTGATTCCTCCATCTGTTAGCATCTTTTGGTGACATTCACCAGGCTTTTAACCTCCGTAGAACTTCACATTAGAAAGAATAAGGCAATATGTCACTTGAAAGCTTATACACTCCGGCATTATTGGAAATCATCTTTCCTCTCTCGGTGTCTGGGACCTCCATGCTAGGGTTACTTAAAACAAAGAAATGTCACAGGATTGTTTCTCTAATGACTAAGCCAATTTCTTTTGTAACTTTGGAACTAGAGAGTGGGTTTTTTTAAATTATTATGATCAAATTGGATGATATTACTTGCCCATGTAGACAGCTGTGATACATAATACAAGGGTTTAATGCATTGCGTTTTCTTTTGCACAGTAAACAAAACAGATTTTTTTATTTGGTGAAGTACAAAGCATGTTCCTGGTTGAACAGCCCCTCTTAGTCGCTAAGCGCAGAACACAAATATTCATTCCACTGGAATGCTTTGGTAAACATTCAGCTCTTTGCTACAAGATGCCTTCTGGAATTTTCTGATAGGTTTCTGTCCTTCAAACATTGCTCTAAATCTAGTAATTAACTTAATGTTGACCCACTGCCTATGCTTAACTTAAAGTTACATAAAATAAAAGCCAACGTTTTGGTCACACACACTCATTGCCAGGCTTAAGTCTCGTCAAAGTTATAATTTGTGACAGAGTCTTGAAATCCACTGTAACTGCATTGATTGGTTAAATATTACATGAAATATATAAGAGGGGTCTGGCCAAACATGGTCAAGCATAATTATTGGGCTAAGCATTCACTTTGACAGTATGTTTATGCACGTTTGATATTTCCATCATCCATCATTTCCAAAACCATTCCTTCAGCATTTGAATTACAAATTCCTTTGTGCAGATGAAAAATTCTGGTAGACTACTGGACCTGAGTCAAGCCTGAGCTCTCCCTAGAAGTGATAATGACTAAACTGAGGCTATCGTATTTTGGTCATATTATGAGAAGACAAGTCACTGGAAAAGACAATAGGGCTAGGAAAAGTTGAAAGCAGCAGGAAAAGAGGAACATCCAATATGAGATAGATTGCCTCGATAAAGGAAGCCATGGCCTTCAGTTTGCAAGATCTGACTAAGGTTGTTAATGATAGGATGTTTCGGAAGTGTTCAATTCATAGAATCACCAAAAATTGGAAACAACTTGATGGCAGCTCTCTCTCTCTCTCACGCGTGCGCACACACGCACGGCCTGTGGAGCAAAATCACCATGGAATACACTGAGTTGGATACAACAATGAATAAGCAGGGTAGAAAATGTTCTGAGAACAGTTCCACTTCCACAAACAGTAGTGTAATGGCTGCAGCAACGTATAGCACATTAATACGATATTAACGAAATAATAATGGAAAATGGAATGTAAAACAGAAGTTTATCATGGTTTCATGACAATTTAGTTTAGTTTTGAAATTCTGTCAGAATAAAGGCTTTTCACTCGTGGAAGATGTAGTGAAGATTCAATCACTTTCATTTAGCGCCAGCAGACAGCTAGGACTGATGTCACATCACAGTTTTTCCTCTGTGTGTGTGTGTGTATCCATCATATTTACTGTGAAGTAAATCTTTAAGGTGCCATTGGAATTTCTGTTGTATTTGCTAAGGTACACTCTTAATTGTTGCTACCTTCGTATGTACAGGATGATGATAGGCCTATGATTGATGTCATGGACCAGCTAAGTTCTTCTATTCTGGAAAGTTTCATTCACGTTGCTGTTTCTGATTCAGTAAGTACCTTCTCACTTTCTGTGGGTTCTACTAATTGTGTATGTGCTAAATATAGAAAATCTATGCAGAGTTCAAACATGTTTTAGTAGTTTGAGACAAAAAGCATATGTATGCTCAAAAAGCATTTTCTTTTGGTTTAGGTGCCAAATTTTATTACTCAATAAAACACAGTCTTTAGGAATCTACTGTTAATATTTCAGTATTGAAATTGTAGCTGTACTGCTATTTTCAGTATGAGTAGACAATGTCTTTCAGAAAATCATTACAGTTGGTAATATAATTCTTCTTAGCAGAAGAGAATCGTAGGATCCAGCCCTATATGTTTTTATGGACTTGAGGACAATGGCGTCATGTTTTCTATTTTGGTAGTTTGATATGCCATATATTCTGTTCTATGTACTATATATCTTATGGGTTTGATTGTCATAATATTCATAACATCAGTTGTTATGAGGAAATATAATATATTGTTTATATATTCAGAGTGACTGATGGGGGTTGGTTCCTTTAGATTCCTTCAGAGGACTGACTCTTCTTTATTTGATTTTGTGCTGTTGCATTGGCTTAACCTTTCCTTTGTAAACTTGTTTGCAATCCCCCCCCCCAATTCTCTTAAAGCATAATTACATATTACACAAAACATATTCCCGAGTCCTGACCCAAATTAATTGGGTTTAGGTGTTTAATCTGGGTGTTTTACAGCTTTTAGCCTCACTGTTTCTTTTTAATGAAAAGGTTAAATAGTTAAGAAGTCACTGTTTCAGGAAGCAGAGCAGGTCTTGACAACGGGAAGCAGAGATTATAACACTAGAATCTTGGTTCTGTCATTTACTTGAGAATGTACTTCAAATAGTTCCTATTCAGCAGAGCACTTTTTAAAAATGCCTTGTTAATTTGAATCCTAAAACACAGTTGCTAATAAGATCAGTGACAGGTTCAGAAAGTGAAAACCTTCTGTCCCTCTAGGAAACATGCCAGAATCTTACAGGGGGGGGGGAGAGAGTCTGGAGGAAATTGCAGCTGCCTGCACTTCTTTGCGGAACTATAGGCCTATGAATAGATGCTGTGCATAATGACACTGTGAATTAGCTGGAATGTTATCAGAAACTTTCTAATCGAAACATAAGACCAAATGAGATAGAGCAAATTGCCTTGAGCTGTTATAAAACATCAGCATTTTCAAAGAAACCTTGGACAGGTTTCTGTAAAGGATGCTTTAGCAGTGGGTTCTGAAGTAGGCAATTGAACACTATAGCCACTCCCAAATCTAACTGTATGATTTTCACATGCAGATGATTGTGTTCTTTGTTGGATAATAAAGTGCTTCACTGGGAGCACAAATATCCCAGGAGAAAGAAAACACATTTCATCCCACAGACATCCCATTCTCATTGAAAGAAGGCAGTCCCACAGACTGCATGCTCAACTCTAGTCGTCTGTTCATCCAGTAGATGGATGGACTTGGAGTTACCAGATGCAGAAGAGGAGAAGGTTTGTCATGCAAGGGCATAAGCTTAAATTCCATCTTACACAGCCAGTAAAGGTACAGGAACAGTGTCCTCTTACATGTGCTTTCCCTAAAATGGTGTAGTGCAGATCCCTGCAGACTGATGCATCTTGCCATGTGTATGTTACCAGAAAAGAATGCACACTGAAAAGACCTTGGGAAGTGACATGCATATGAGCATTGAATTGGAGCACTGCTAGGTTTGTGTGGACATGTGGAAGAGAAGCTTATTGAAACAATGAAGAAATGCAGATCTCTGAAATACTTCAATAATTGTGTGTCTGTTGTTTTACTTCTTTCCACAGACAACATTACCATTAACACATAATGTGGACTTGCAGTGGCTGGTGGAATGGAATGCAGTGCTTGTCAATAGTCATTATGATGTAAAAAGCCCTTCCCATGTCTGGATTTTTGCACAGTCGGTCAAAGATCCATGGGTTCTTTGCCTTTTCAGTTTTCTAAGACAAGAGAACTTACCAAAGCATTGCCCTACAGCACTTAGCTATGCTTGGCCATACGCCTTTACACGGTTACAGCTGGTTATGCCCTTGGTTGATCCAAAGTAAGTCGTACTATTATTTCATTGCTTATCGGTTGACCGCTTTTTTGTTGTATATTTCAGTCTGGTTTTAGATTGTTGCAATATACCTGTTAGTCTTGGAAAAAATATCTTCTGAATGGATATATATGAATTATAATTTGTGAACTAGCATGTTCCAGTGCAGAGGGTAGGGTTACCGCTGTAGCTGAAGATCTCCCGCCAGCAACCTCCATTGCCTCCTACCATTCTCAGTTGTGGTGGAAGAAAAAAAAAACCCCTGCCCAGATCATATACAGCATGATGTCACTTCCAGGGAAAACTCAGATGCAGTGTTATGTCAATCTAGAAACTGCCATAAATGTGATGTTTTTATCACGCACAAGCATTTCCTTGATCAAAGTGGCATCACTTTTTTTCCCCCCCTGGAATTGATATCATAGCACATGCTGGCAGCTGCAAAAAAGAAAAATCAAGGTGTTGAAAAAAACTCCCTTTTTATTGTTATTCTTACTTAATCCCAAAGTGTTTCGCCTAAAGCTTCCTCGGGTCTTTCACAACAACAAGCTTCCAATCATACCTCACCCAAGCCTATGGCCATGGAGGGGCCCAGCCTTGACGTACTTACATCACTTTCTGTGTCGCTTCTGGAAGTGACGTAGGCATGTGGGGGTTATACCGGGCTTCCCTTGTCACTCCTCTTATTCTCAAGGAGAAAGAAGAGCAGCAAGGGAAACCCAGGGCAGGCCATTCTCTACACTTCATGTGGCAGCATAGCAAGCTAGTGGTGCTGCTCCTCTTACTCTCGAGGAAGAGGAGCAGAACCACTAGCTTGCCTCTGCCGGAGCAACAGGCATGGAGAATGGGCTGCCCCAGCGCCACCGCTTTTCCTGCCTTTGGCCCAAATGAGCAGCGCTCCCTCCTCGGCCCCAACAAAAATGCAGGCATGCTGTATGCTGGAACTCCCCAGGAAGGATGGGAGCCTTGGCCGTCTAAGGCCACTCACTCACCTGCTGCTGTGAGGCAGGGGATTGTGTCTGGACACCACCTTGGAGATCTCCTGGAAGCTGGTGCACAGCTCGGTAAAGCCCTGCTCTAGGATGCTGGTGCACTGGACTCCTCTGCTGGAAAGGGAGGGAGAGAGGTGGTGCCCCACAGGCTGAGCTTGGGGTGCTGGTGATCCCTCGGCAGTCAACCTGGATGGGCGGCGGCTGCTTCTGCTGCCACCACGAGGAGAGGGAAGACCAGAGCTCCTATTGGTGAGCGGTAGCGAGCTCCTCCTCCAACATGCCTGTCCCCGCCTCTGCACAGAGGAGTCAACGGTTTCTGTGGCACAGGCTGCCAAGCCCCATCCCCTGGCTGCCTCGGCCATGTGGCTGCCCCCGCCCACTGGCACCCGCTGCCACACTACCCTTCCCTTGGCAGCTGCGCTGCTTCGGAAGCTCCTCGGATGGGGTATGCTCCAGGGGAGAGCCTGCCGCCTGCCCTCAGTCTGCCCGCTGCAAGTGCCAAGGTGATCAGGGGGCCCGGGGGGGAGGGAAGTCAAGGCTTGGGGAGGGGCCCATAAAAAATGCTAGGGGGCCGGGCCCCGCAGGCTCTGCAGTACCTATGGGTCTGACCTCACCTATGGCTTTCATATATAGATGTGGGCAAATATGTATTCCTTAGAAAGGTGTCTTTGTAAAATAATAATTTTAATACATTTTTGTAGAGCGCTTTTTTTGGTATGAATTAGAAAAGTAAAGTCTGCATGTTATACTACAGACCCAGCACCACTGAAGAGTTTCCTTTGTTGCAATAGCCTAATTTCATTCTTAGCTATGATTTATGCTACAGTGACAATTTCTGCTCCTTTGAAAATCATCTAAACAAAATAATTTCTAAATCTGAAAAATTCTTAATTTATGTGTTGTTGGGTTTTTTTGCCAGCAGCCCTATGAATGCAAAGAAAACCAGTACAGTTAGCAGTGGAGATCATTATGTAACTTTGTGGAGAAACTACCTTATTCTTTGCTTTGGAGTAGCCAAGCCCAGTATTATGAGTCCTGGACATTTACGCGTTTCAACTCCAGAGATCATGGCGACCACTCCTGATGGTACAGTGAGTTATGATAACAAGGTGATTTAACATTTCACCAAAACTGATTTGTGATTTTAAACATGGTCTTACAATCTCTATAATGTTTAATATAACAGTCAAATATAGTCTGTGAACAGATGAGATGCATTGTTACCAGTATATACTATTAAGAAGATGAATTTGCACCTTTTGGACTATTTTTTTTATTTCCAGTACATGGATATGCCACATCTGGTCCTGCAGCTGCATTGCTGCATTATGTACATTGTTGTATTATGTATTTTGGCTAACCTCCAAGGAGGTAAATGCTTTTTATATAGCATTTTCATTGTGCTTTCTCTAAATAATGGACAAGCTGGAAAAGAAGATTCCAAGACATGATCAAACGTCCACACTTTATTCTTAATCTCATCATCTAGATCCTCATTTTGTCCAAATTGATTTTTTCCCCTTAAGGAAAAACTTCACTTCTGACAAAGTAACATACACGGAGGAAAATATGCCTAATATATTCTATCATTAACCCCTCATAACTTGTCATACCTCTTAGAATCTCTTTTCAGCACAACCTTGCGATTAGAAAGCCTTTGATACTCGGATTCAGTAATACTGGCATTGCTGCTTACAGAGAAAGAATTATTGACACTGCCTTAGTACTACATACCAACTTTTTAAACGTGTCTAATCTGGCTTTTTCCCACTTCTAAGGGTCCATTAAATTAAATCTCTGGAGTTTATCCAGCTTCCTTATGACAGACTCTGGGTGTGATATATCCAGATATAGTTTTCTATCTGTGAGTATCCCACACATTACAGATAATTAAATTCATCTAGTATCTGTGCCTGTGCCACTTTTAATTCACAAAGAGTTTTTAAAGACATCTTGACAAATGTCTGCTCAGTGGTCTTTGGATCTGGTGGCCCATCTGGTGGCTTAAACTAGTTGTGGCATAGTTTAGAAGAAGACGAAGAAGAAGAGATTGGATTTATACCCCACCCTTCACTCAGAATCTCAGAGCGGCTTACAAACTCCTTTCCCTTCCCCTCCCCACAACAGACACCCTGTAGGTGGGGCTGAGAGAGCTCTGAGAGAACTGCTCTTTCAAGGACAACTCCGACAGAACTATGGCTTGCCCAAGGTCATCCAGCAGCTATAGGTGGAGGAGTGCGGAATCAAACCGTTTCTCCCAGATTAGAGTCTGTGTACTTAACCACTACACCAAACTGTTTAGTATTTAGAACATCATCCCCCCCCCCCTTCACACACTGGAGCAGACACCAAATTTACTTGGAGCATATTTTTCTTCCCAGTAAAATAATTTAACAAGCTTTGCCACTCTTTCAAGATCTTATGTAGGATCACTACAAGTAAATTTAATATTAAATAACTTAGTTTCAGTAATATCAGTAATATCGTAACTGCATATGCTTGTACAGGTAATTTATGCATCAGGCATAACCCCTAGGTAAGGAGCCATCTTGCATCAGCCAAAGAAACAGTCAATGTTGATATTATGTGAAAATACATAATTAACAGTTTACCAGGGTATGTTCTAAAGGCACATGATGCACTTCTACTGCCAAAGCTATACGGGTGTGGCTTCTTTAGATTGCCTAAATTAATAGCATCTTACATTACTATTATTGTATTAATAATGGCTATTAAGCCATTTAATCTTGACTTGTAAAAGTGGTCACTTTTTAAAATTCATCAGCCACACAAAAGAGTTTTGCATGCTTTGGAATGTGTAATCTTTCATGTTGCTTTAGTTATAATGTCAATCACCTTTTTAAATTTAATTCTTAGGCTATAGGAACCCCATCTGTTGGTGTGCTGTTAAAGCAGCTAGTCCCTTTGATGAGACTTGAAAGCATAGAAATTACGGAATCACTTGTACTAGGATTTGGAAGAACAAACTCACTGGTTTTCAGGTACATGGCATGAGTTTTTCGTGGGTCAGATTTGGTTCAGTTTCCGTGACATTAGTGGTGATGGTGCATTATGTTGGGATGTGTGGGTGGGGGAGAATTACAGCAGAGTAGAAATAACAGCACTAAAAATGCATATACAGGTTAGCTCTAAATGCACAAGACGTGTTTATGTCCCTGCCAAAAATGTTTAGTTGATATTCATTATATTACTAGGAAGAATGCCCATTATGGAACTGAAGACACTACCTGGCTGCGGGTGTGGGTCGCCGTCTCCATCTGCCCCCCCCCCAGGGTGAAGCTGGCCATCCTGCCCCGCACAGTCGAGGCTCCGGCGGGTCAAGGCGCCTGGCCTCGCCCTTCCCCCCGGCACCCCCGCCCGCTCGAGGCGCCGGCGGGGGAAGGCGGTCAGGCTCGCCCCTCTCCCCGCAATGGGCGTGAGGCTGGGCGCAGTGCACCACCCACTTCTCGCCTCCCCCAACTCGGGGAAGCAGCCCGCATTCCCCCTCGTAGGGTCGAGGCCCCGGCGGGTCAAGGCACCTGGGTTGGTCGCTCTCGCCACCACCCGTGGCCGAGCGAGACTGCATTGGGGCAAGCGAACCAGGCTCGTCCGTCTCCCTGCAATGGGCGGCAGCACGGGTGGGCGGTTGCAGGCCCACATCTCCTTTCGCAGCCCCCTGTCCTTTGCTCTCCTGCCGTGCAGTTGAGGCTCCGGCGGGCGAGGCTGCCTGGCCTCGTCTGTCCCCTTGGATTCCCCGCCCAATCGAGGTACCGGTGGGGGAAGCTGGCCAGACTCGTCCGTCTCCCCGCAATGGGCACGCAGGCAAGTGGACCAGGCTCGTCCCTCTCCCTGCCATGGGCGGCAGCTCGGGCGGGCGGCTACGGGCCCATGTCTCCTTCCCTGGACCCCTCTCCTCAGCCCTCCCTCCGCGCGCTCGAGGCCCCGGCAGGCCAAGCCGCCTGGCCTCGTCCGTCCCCACGATGGAGTGACGGGACAGGCTGGGCCTGGCTCCCCGGCCGGCCTCAGGCGCAGTGGCACGGCGCCATCTCCCCTCATCTGCAGACCGCACAGGGGAGGCATGAGGGAACGGGCCACTGCCGCCTCCCCGCTTGGCCACCCCCAGTGCCTTTCCAGGCGGCTGGGCGGAGCCAGCACATGTCGGCCTGGGCCTCCTCTTGGCTGGTGATGGCTCCTGGCTGCCGCGTCTGGGGCCTGCAGGCCAAGTGAGGGTGTCTGGACAGTGGAGCACCCGGCCCGGGCTGCGGCTCGAAGGAAACTGAGGGCAAACTGTCTCCGTGGGCGGGAGGACACCCACACAGGCAGCAGCACAGCGAATGGAGAGAGACGCCCTGTGAGTGACACACCAGGGCACCAACCAATTCCGGAGCGTGTGGAATGTTCTAGAGAAGTGCCACCACCATTTATAAGGGAGATTAAAAGAAGGGAGAAGCACTTTTGACGGAAAGTGTCACTAATTTGAGATTCAGTAAGCAATAATGCATTCAGTATATTTGAGATTGATGTATTTGATCTACAGTAAGCATTGTAAAAACTGTATGCTTAGCACATGTCTAAGCTTCTCCTCCCCAACACCAGTGCTAGGGAGACCTTTCAGAGATGGCTACCAAGGGCAAGACAGAGATAAGTTATTCTTTGGATCTGAATCTCTCATGATCATCAATATGACTCAGTTCTGCTGGCCTTGGTGTTGCAGCTAAGGGGGTCCTCCTCTACATTGGAGGGTGTTTCACAGAAGTAAGGATCCAGTCCAAACCAGGTCTTTGCCTTAGTTACTGTATTACAAATGTGCAAATGTTGAGTATGCATCTGCAGTCCAAAGTCCCATAGAGCTCTGATGGGCAGATAGAACTGAACATGAACAGGGGTTGCCCCATTCACTCCAGCATTGAGCAGTGCTGTGCTGGTGCAGCCCTACTGCATGCACCGAGCAATTAACGATAATGAAGACAGCTGAGCATCTTCTCAGTGCAGCTCTCCATGTTCATTGGAACCAGTGCGTGAAGACAAGAGTTTCTGAACTAGAGTTATAAATAAAAACACACTGCAGTTATAAAGAGTAAAGTTATTTTAATTTTTGAAAAACTTTGTTCACAGAGTATTTTTTTTTAATTTAGGGAATTAGTGGAAGAACTTCATCCACTAATGAAAGAAGCGTTAGAAAGAAGACCAGAGGTTGGTTGTTCAAATTAAGCTTTTATTGTTTAACAGGCAAGACACATTAAAAGAAGGAAGAAGCATTGTTTGTCGGAAGTATCTCTAATTTGAGATATAGTAAGCATTGTGATAATTATATATAAATGTGCATGAAAGGACTTTGTTTCGAGATTGAATTCATGGTTGTTTAAGGTACTGTGCATTACTGCATAGGGTATACTGCAGATAGGTTTTGATTCTTCCTCCTTACAGTCATGTACATGCTCCTATTAAGATAGTTTCAGGTGGTAAACGTATTATTCTATAGTAGTAGCGTAAAATTCAAGTCCAGTAGCACCTGTAGGACCAACAAAATTTCCCAGGATATACATTTTTCCATCAGTCCTTATATCAAGGTCAGAAGGTGAGAGGGGTGGGAAGGCTTATACCCTGGAAAATGTTGTTGATCTTTAAGGTGCTACTGGACTTGAATTCTGTAGTGCTCTTATTCACAGGAGTACAAAAATGTCCTTGTGTGCAGTAAGGAATACCACACTTGACCATAAAGGTATGGGAAAGAGAATGAAGTGGACAAGATCTCTTACTCTTTCTGACCATTTTCAAAGGGAGCACTACTGCTACTGTTCCCTCTGATAACATTTGCTCAAGAGGATGAGCCAAAGAAGTGAATCATTTGAATTCCAAATATAATAGTACACTGAGCTCTAGAAGCAAAAGAACAGGGCAGCGAATGAATCCCAGTGAGATTATATAATGACTTCTTTCAGATGCTAAACGGAGACTCCAATTCAAGCTTATTTGTTGCCCCAAGCTTTTCCAGAGTCGGTATCTGTAAGTTCTTTTCCCACCTGATTTGACTGCTCTGACGTAAAGAATGAGTTTTTAAGATCTGGTAAAAATGCAGTATTACCCGTGGCACTGTTATCTCCTGTGCAAAGGATTTTGGAAAATCGAATGTAGACTACCAGTGTAATGAAATCTTAGTCATTATCTTCCAAGAATCAATGCTACTAAATACCTTTCTCCTCTGATATTTTCTACATGGGCTAGTTAAACGTGTCAAATGAATTATCAGTTATCAGTGTATATTTCAACAAGACTCCTTAGGCTGGTGGAAGGCTTCAAAGTCTGCTGAGCAGACTGGCTGCATCCACCCCACTGAGTCCAGGGATTGTCTAGATCTTATTTTTCAGTTCCGCATATGTGTAATAAGGTGCATTAATACTGCCCTCTTCTTTTTTCTTTTTTCTTTGCAATACAGAATAAGAAGCGCCGTGAGCGCCGAGATTTGCTGCGGTTACAACTTCTGCGAATTTTTGAATTACTTGCTGATGCTGGCGTGATAAGTGACAGGTAGGAAGTTGCTTTGAGCATGAAAGAATCTCCTGGTGCCAACATTTGGTTGATTATGATAATATCTTGGAGTATTTGTAAAATAAAGTTTTTAAAAAATATATCTTTTCAATAGATATGGGTGTGTGTTTTTGCATTCTTGTCACTGACATTTTCATTATGAGCTGCAATCTCCCAGCATGCATTTTGTTTTTATCTGAATGGTTCCTTAACGTGTTCCCCTTCTCTTTGCCATAGTACCAATGGAGCCTTGGAGAGGGATACTTTAGCACTTGGAGCCTTGTTCTTAGAATATGTTGACCTGACTCGCATGTTACTGGAAGCAGAAAATGATAAAGAAGTTGAAATCCTAAAGGACATGAGAGCCCACTTCAGTGCGATGATTGCCAACTTGATTCAGTGTGTGCCAGGTATTTATAAAATTTATTTATTTATTAAATTAGATTTATTAGGCCACCCTTCCCTGCAAGCAGGGCTCAGAATAGCTTACAACAGAGCAAGTACTATAACATATCAGCAAATAAAACAATACACTTCTCAAGATGCTGGAAGAGGCCTCCTGGGGGGGATGGGGTTGTGGAGGGTGTGCATGTGAGAGTGCCACATTTTATACTGTCCCATTGCTGTCCTCAACCAAATGCCTGGCAGAACATCTCTGCCTTGCATGCCCTGCAGAAAGATAGTAAATCCCTCAGGGCATGGATATTCTCTGGCAGAGAGTTCCACCAGGTGGGGCTCAGGGCTCAAAAAGCCCTAGCCCTAGTTGAGGACAGCCAGCTCTCTCTCAGGCTGGGGACCACCAGAAAGTTCTTATTCCCGGAACGTAATGCTCTTCCAGGGGCATACTGAGAGAGGCAGTCCCAAAGGTATGTGGGTCCCTGACTGCTAAGGGCCTTGAAGGTCAAAACCAAGAGCTTGAACCTGGTCCAGGGCCCCACTGGGAGGCAGTGCAGCTTGTGCAGCTCAGGTTGGATATGTGCCATCCAAGGGGTCCCTGTGAGGTCCCGCTCAGTTGCATTCTGGATCAGTTGGAGATTCCAAGTCAGGCACAAGGGTAGGCCCATGTAGAGCAAATTACAGTAGTCTATCCTGGAGGTGACCGTTGCATGGATTACTGTGGCTAGGTTGGGGGGGGCAAGTAGGGAGTCAGTTGCCTAATCTGGCACATTTGGAAGAACGCCAGCTTGGCAGCCTTCGCTACCTGGGCCTCCATAGACAGGTCAGTATCCAAGGTCATGGCCAGACTCATAATGGTCGGTGCTGGTGATAAGGGCACACTGTCAGGAGTTGGCAACCCAACCGTCCCCCCCCAGACAGCCCCCCATCCACGGCCTCCGATCTCTCAGCTAAATTCACAGGCATGACATCCAGCCAGCTGCCTATCAACAGAAATAGCTGGGTGTCATCCACATACAGGTGACACCCCAGCCTGAAATTCCACACTAGCTGGGCGATGGGGTGCATGTAGATTTTAAATAACATCAGGGAGAGAAGTGCTCCTTGGGAACCCCGTATTCCAGCACGTATTTTGGAGACACTGTCCCTCCCGGCACCATCGTCTGTCCCCGACCATGGAGGAATGAGGTAAACCATCTCAAGGCTTCCCCCTGAATTCCAGCTTTGGTGAGGCAGTGAGTCTGAGAGGGACATGAGAGACCTAATTATCCTAAATAATTGAGCTGGGCAAGAACTAGCAGATGTGATGGAGGCCGCATAAAATTCTTCTTTAGCAGTTTCACTGCTTCATAAGCATCCTATAAGATGCTATAAGGATTTCATAAGCATCCAATAAGATGTATGGAGATACAGTAATAGTGAAATTATGGAAACATGTTGCAAATTCAATTAAATAAACCAGGAGTCTAGTGGCACCTGAAAGGCTAATAAAATTCATTCCAGCATAAGTTTTCATCAGTCAGAGCTCACCTCGATGATGAAGCGAGCTCTGATTCATGAAAGTTTATCCAGGAATACATTTTGTTAGTTTTTAAGGTTCCACCAGATTCCTGGGGGGTTTTGCTACACCAGATAAACGTTGCTACCCTTTGGAGCTAACACAACAAATGGAAATAGCAACCTCTAAATAATTCAGTATTCATTGTTATAAATGGAAATATACTAGAGAATTTTGGGACTGAAGCCATTTTAAATTTATCCTAGAATCTTGGCACAACAAATTTGTGAATGGCTGCTGGTAATTATAGAAACTGTGAAGGAACAGTTGGTTCTTTTGCAAAGGAACAGCTTCTGTTGAGTAAAGTGATCATTGATTTTTTTTCTTGTAACACACACTTAATTTAGTTACAGCTGTGTGCCCTTTGTGCTGATTGAACATATTGCTTTCACTGTGACAATAGAAAAGGCCTCCAAGCCTTTGAATGCTCAAAATCTGAACACTTCTTTCAGGTTAATGAAAACTTGCACTCCACCCATCTCCTTGCTGTGCTCGTTACTGCTTATTACAGTGAATACACAGCATCTAAAATGGTGGGGCAGTCCCTCTTCACATGGAATTCCCTCATTTTTGTCTTTCCATTCATTATGCTATTCTCTAGTCCCAGAGTAATGAAAACAAAGCTTTTTAAAAACAAAATAAGCTCTGTAAGAAGTCCATGGGTTTATTCAGGGGTCAGGAGGATCAGCTCCAGCCAATTCCCCAGAACTTGACTGTTTTACTGTTGCTGACATTTCCACATTGGAGTTTGCATTTGTTCAATGTACGTATGGCCGATCTGTACATCTCAGAATCAGGCTGCATCCACACATTGATTGTTGTATATTGTTGCTTCATAGCAGTCATTCACCTTGCGGATTGTCTTGTTTGCATGTGAGATGAATGCTTTAGTACATTGATAAGGCAATAGCCAGTGGTGTGTAGATACATAGCTGAGATTTATTTCCAACTCATATTGACCTGTATACATACAGCCTTTTGCAAATGTAAAGTGTTATTCACAGCTTCCAGGAATTGGAGTGGTGGTGGCCCATAATCATAATCCCTGGTTGCACATAAGATTTGTATGTGAGTAGGATGCTCATTGCGTAAAGAGAATTTCAGCCTTACTTTGGGACCAGTTTGCAGCCATGAGAGAACATTATGAATTCTTGTGGATATATATTCATGAGAGAGCCTGTTTCAAAAGCTGAATCTGTCCAACTTTCTCATGGATGCTGCTGGCGTTCTGAGCAATTCAGAATTTTTTGCAATCAACTGGGAGTGTATCACATAGATGATACATTCTTGCAAAATATTTTCCATACGTATAACCAGGAAATTTACTCCAGGGTTGCAGAATGTTTCATCAGAATGTATGTTTCTATTTTTCTTTGCTTTAACAAATTAAGAAAGCTAATTTTATTTTTCTTCACTCAGTTCACCACAGGAGATTTCTTTTTCCTCAGCAAAGCTTACGGCACCATCTCTTCATCTTGTTTAGTCAATGGGCGGGACCATTCAGCATCATGTTTACACCTCTGGATCGTTACAGTGATAGAAATCACCAGATTACAAGATACCAGTATTGTGCTTTAAAGGTACATCATGATCATTGGAAATTTTTCCAACTTTAAATTTAGAGAATGCAAAGAATCAAAAGTGGCGTCTTTTATTTTCTCATGAGTCATACATAACATTGTCTACAGTATTATTCTTGTAGCTTTGCAATTTGTGTGTGTCGTGTCTTTATTTATTCATTCATTCTTTGTGAGTGAGACTGGAATTAACAGCAACATTTTAAACACCATGGGTTGTTTCCTAAAACCCACACCCGGAACTCTGTTTGTGAAATGGATCTTTTCCAATTTCCCCTGTCGTTTTGTCCTGTGTCACCTGAAAAAATGGGTTGGTCAAGAGCAGCATGGGGTGAAATGGGGGGAGGTTACAACTTGAATCAGAGAAATCATGCCCCCTCCACACAGAAGGCACTGCCCACTTTGGATGTTTATTTTGTTTATTTTGAAATGTGAGTCTAAAATATTGTCACTAAAAACAACATCTGTCAGTCAAAGTTGTCTAGCAAACAGGAAACTGCTGTCCATTGCAATGACTTGTTTCATACCAGTAGCAGATTAGAGGCTGATGTTTTGTAAAATGAGATGAGAAAGAGTGAGATGGAAGTAGAATATGGTTCGGTTGATCTATAATGGGGAGGTAGTGTGAGAGAGTCGGAGGCAGATATGACAGATTCAGGGATGCCTGATGTAGGAAGAGAAGTAAGACCTTTTCATTCGACTAAATTATGTGGGCCAGAGTTAAGCTGGGATATTTTTAGCATAATATTCCCCCCCCCAGAATGCATTAGAACACCACTTCACAATCAGTCCTTCCAGCGTAGCATCACTGAAGTGCCATTGAAAACTATGTGACTTGATGTGTTATGTTGTATTTTAAATCTTTGTTGGCAGCAAATTGAAACAAATAATTAATAAAAAGTGTATTAACACAGTATTTTCGTAACCAGCCTCTGTTTCTGTTCCTAGGCAATGTCAGCTGTACTGTGCTGTGGGCCTGTATTTGACAATGTGGGTCTTTCCCCTGATGGCTATCTCTACAAATGGCTTGATAATATCCTAGCTTGTCAGGATTTACGGGTGCGTAAGTCAGCAGGGATTCCTGCACTTAAAAGTATTTTGAAATGTTGTTTTGAAACACCATTCATGGTGTAGTTGCAGTGTGTTATTAAGGTGCCCTTCCATATCTGAAAGTTGTCTTCTGCTCATCGTAGGGCTATTCTACATCTTGCATGAGAAAAGTAATACTAACTATGACAGTGTTCTTCTGCATTTACAGGGTACATATTATATATAGTATTGTATGAACTATTATGTGGACTCATTTTACAAGCATTTGCAGAACAGCTGTAGCAGCTATTTTTTTTTCTTCCACTCATGATTCTTGGGATCCAACCCACCTTGGTTTTATTATCATGCACAGAAATCAGTGGCAGGTCTGCAGTAGATCAACAACTAGTCATGATTTGTGGACATCTCACTCAAAAGTTGACATCTCACTCTAATCTAATCTAAATTGCTGCTGAAAGACACTCAAGGCATTCTAATGCCCTGGAAATCCTGAAGGCTGAGGACAGTACTTTTTCAAGGATATGTCTGTTTGAAGTTCTATACCACCCACCTGATTCTAGACAAATTTGAAATGCAAATCTACAAGCATTTTCTGCTTACTGAAATAGCTACTGATGAATCGTATTGGTGTGAGTTGGCAATGAAAGGCCAAAAACAGTGCTAGCTTTAGGAGAAACTAAGTCCTTTAACTTGATAGATCAGTGCTTTCCTTGTATGACATGTTAAATGTAACTGAACCTGTTTTATATCAAATCCACAGTCACCCTTTAACAGTATTTTCCATGTATATAAACAGAGCTGTTTGTATGTGCTTATAATTAAATATGCAAACCAGGTGAATTTGGAAAAAAAAAACCACACTCATCATAATTTGTCCATAACGTTGAGGGATGTTTTGATAGGCTGGATAGCAGCTGAGTTAGAAAGGGTGAAAGGAAGGCATGAAAGTTGAAAATAGCTGGCAGTTCAGAACTGAAATAAAAATGAAATATTTTCCCACAGTTTATAAATAACTTATGGAATTCATCCCAACAGAGAAGGTGGTAGCTGCTAGCTTAGACAGCTACAAGAAAAGAATTAGATGACTCCATGGAAAGCAAGTCTACCCACGAAGATGGTTCCAGGAGGGTAGCTGTATTGGTCTGCAGTAGAAGAGCTAGATCCAAGTCCAGTAGCACTTTAGAGACCAGTTTTGGGGTGTATCTGACAAAGGGAGCTTTAACCCTTGAAAGCTTATACCCCCAAAATCTTGTTAGTCTACTGGACTTGAATCTAGGTCTACCCATGTCTGTTAGCCACTGCGGGGGGGGGGAGGTGTTCAGAGGTAGAATATTTCTGATGATCAGGTGTGATTCTGGGTCTAAGCAGTATGTAATAGTCTTTGTATTCATGACTAGGGACAGGCACGAACCAGGAAAATTGAAGTTCATCCCAGTTCATGGTTCGTGGGGTCACACGAGGCACGAATCTACACAAACCAACCTGCTTACTGAACCGGTTCATTTCATGAGGTTCATGATGCAGTGGGGGGGGGGAGATCTGAGATCTTCCCTCCCTCCTTTCTGCTGGGGTCGGCTTCTCGAGGCCAGCAGAATGGGGGGAAGATATCCCTTCCTGGGAGCTCTTCCCTTCCTCCTTTCTTAAAGGGAATGTTCCCTTTAAATGGCTTTTGCAAGCCAAGCTGCGTTCAAGTGAACTCCAAGCGGCAAGTTCACCTGGAAGTCCAGCCCCCCCCCATGCCAATTAATTGATTGGCACCAGAATGTCTGCTGCACAAACTATGGCACGAACCTCCACAAAAACCATGGAGCGTTGTGGGAGGTTCGTTGAGGGCACGATTGCATGACCCTCAGCTCACAAACCATGAAGTAGATGATGTTTGTCACGAAATTAGGTTTGTGACAAGGTTTGTGCCCATCCCTATTCATGGCCTTGTTTGTGACTGTCTAGGAGCAACTGTTTGGCCTCTTTTGATAACAGTATGCTACATCTGATGGATTGATCCTAATTTTCCAGTTCTTTGCGCTGTTCATTATTGATATGACTGTCCCATTTACTGTGCATTCAGGTTCATCAGCTTGGCTGTGAAGTTGTCGTCTTGTTGCTGGAGTTAAATCCTGATCAAATAAACCTCTTCAACTGGGCGATAGACCGATGTTATACTGGATCATACCAGCTGGCTTCAGGGTGCTTCAAAGCCATTGCAACTGTGTGTGGAAGCAGGTATTAAAGAAGGAAATTATAGGAGTTTGTAATATGAAACAGGACCAGAGTGGTAACAGAGGCATACCAACTAATCGTAAATGTTTTGAAATAGACTGCTATTTTATGTAAAAGTTAAAAGAAATAGTTGCAGCTGCAAACATATTTGCTTTGGGTTAGGTGGGCTTCCAGGTGTTAACATGGTGGAGACAACAGGACAAAAATTCCAGTGAGAAAGTGGAAATGAATAAACATTTTCTTAGGCAAAAGGCCTCAGGCTAAGCATTATGCTTTTTTCGCTTTGCCTGGAAAAAAAGCACCTCTGTATCTTTGTGCCATAATGAAGAAAAGAACAGTGCCCAGGTGTAACTCATCTGCAGCACTGCCACTAATATGAGAATATGAGAATTCTGATTCACTAATATGAGAATATCAACGGGATGTAGGTGAAAGGAAGAAAGCAAATAAGCTTACTGAATAGCAGCAATGCCTTTTTATTCATATGAGCAAGGTCACTGCTTCTATTTTGACCTAAACTGGGTGCAAAACAGACTGTCAGGCATATCTTCTTACCTATTTATTGGCTCCTATCTCATTTACATAATAGGCTAGAAATTGATATGCATGTAGCCTGTTGCCTTTATCCTTAACCCTTGACCCTTGACAAGAAGCAACAGTTGGAACCGGATATGGAACAACTGATTGGTTTAGCATAGGAAAAGGAGTACAACAAGGATGTATATTGTCACCTTGCTTATTTAATATATATGCAGAGTACATCATGCGAAATGCTGGCCTGGATGAATCACAGGTGGGAATTAAGATTGCTTGGGAAAAGATCAACAACCTCAGATATGCAGACGATACCACTCTAATGGCAGAAAGTGAAGAGGACCTTAAGAGCCTCTTGTTCAGGGTAAAAGAGGAGAGCGCAAAAGTGGGCTTGAAGCTCAACATAAAAAAAACTAAGATCATGGCATCCGACCCCATCACTCCTTGGCAAATACAAGGGGAAGTTGTGGAAGTAGTGACAGACTTCACGTTCCTGGGATCCCAGATCACCGCAGACTGTGACAGCAGTCATGAAATTAAAAGACGCCTGCTCCTTGGGAGGAAAGCGATGGCAAACCTAAACAGCATGATAAAAAGTAGAGACATCACCCTGCCAACAAAAGTCCGCATGGTCAAAGCAATGGTATTCCCAGTAGTCATGTATGGCTGCGAGATTTGGACTATAAGGAAGGCCGAGCGCCGAAGAATAGATTATTTTGAACTATGGTGCTGGAAAGACTCTTGAGAGTCCCTTGGACTGCAAGAAGATCAAATCAATCCTAAAAGAAATCAACCCTGACTGTTCCCTGGAAGGCCAGATAAGGAAACTGAAGCTCAAATACTTTGGCCACCAAATGAGAAGGGAGCACTCACTGGAGAAGACCCTGATGCTGGGAAAGATTGAAGGTCAAAGAAGACGGGGACGGCAAAGGATGAGATGGTTAGACAGTGTCATAGATGCTTCGAACATGAAATTGAGCAAACTTCAGAGGTCGGTGGAAGATAGGAAGGCCTGGCGTGATCTGGTCCATGGGGTCGCGAAGAGTTGGACTCGACTGTGCGACTGAACAACAACAACAAAAAGCCTGTTGCCTGCAACCTCCCCTCTTCTTCCAATTGACTGGCCGGCTGGGGTGTCAATGCATTTTTACCAATGAGGAGAGGGCAAACAGTGCAGTTTCGGTGAGGGATTACTGGGAGATAAATTACATACAGCGCCTAGAGATATAAAAGATTTAGAGACGGTGGTGCAAGACAGGTGTGGAAGTCAATACTCTGAGTGCAGCTAGGGCACAATAAGTATGAGAGCTGGAGGCTGTTTGGTGGGGATAGTGAGCTATAGTAGGCTGTGGGCAAATAAGAAGTTCATATTGGATGGTATATACAGATGAGGCAGTGGGCAGTGAACTGAAGAGAGGAGTGTTTAAACTGAAAGGTAGTTAATGGAAGGGACAAACAAGGAAATTGTGAGGCTGAGTGAAAACAAACAGGGCTTAGAGGCTGGATATGATTCGGTGGGAATGGAATGGAGAAATGAGAGACAAAGGCTTGGCGATTGGCTGATGAGGTAACGTGAATGGTATTTCACACTGACTTGAATTAACTTCCAAATCTTTAAGTGCATATCACAAGACTGGGGCAATTGCCAAGAGTCTTGGGTAGACAACCACTTTTTTCTCCATCCTTTGGCAACTTTTTAAAGCAGCACACAAGTGTTTAGATAACTCAGATTCCCTTATATGTCATTACAAGGCTCCTGCAAAGTGGCCGTCTAGTCGGCAGAAGGTGAACATCGGAATCCACTTTCACATGTTCAGATAGATATCAATAGATAACACCAAGTCACATTTATCCTCTTCTATTTCCTTACTGCCATAATAGCTGGTTATAAGGTTCTGTGTGCAGTTTGAGATCCTGAGGGAAAATAAAATCCTCCCTCTATTAGCTTCACTCCACTTTGCTCCAGAAGCTATAGTCACCTTTCTCTGGATGCCTTGTTCATCATGAACACCTTCGTTCAGATCATTGGAATGAATGCCATATTCCTAAACTTAGACAGGACCTTATTTCAGTTTTACTGACGGCTGCTAAGGTGGTAATAGCCAGAAGTTGGAAGTCCCCCAATAAACTGCTACTTTCCTCATGGCGTTTAAAAATATGGGACTACTACCGTATATTATGGGTAAGATATCTGAGGTAATTGCCAGTGTGAATCTTCCCCATAAGAAATCGAGTCTTCATTTGAAATGGTTTCCTTTTCTTGAGTATATGTTTAATGCTGGGTCATCTAAATTCAAAGTTCCCAAAAAGTATTATGAAGTACTTCACCATATGCATTTCTTGCTTGTTAATGTATTGACCAAGTTCAGTTCCAGTGCTGATATATGTATTGATTGTTTATTACTGTTTAAAATAAAAATTTAAATTTGGGGGTGGGGATGAAGGCAACACCGCTCTAATCTGTAAGAAGTAAAGCGCCCCCCCAAAGGGGCCAAAGCAGTTTCTAAATCAGAGTTCTTCCTTGGATTATAGTAAACGCAAATACAGAACGGCCTAAAGTCTGCAGTATAGCATCATCTAGTAATGATTTCCTTCATTCCAGAAAGTCCTTATAAAAGTGGACTTTGCCCCAGCCTTGGGGCTGTCTTGGGACATTTTTTGTTGTGATATAAGTACAAAGAAATGTATTCAAGAATGTTACCAGTCACAAGAAATAACCAAATGCTTTAAAAAAAAAACTGTGGTGTTTGCAATAAGTGAAATAGAAACACACGTTCCTGCATTTATTTTCAACAATATCCTCAGGGGGTTTCCTCCTGCTTTGTGTTTGCATTCCATGCATTTCTGCCTGTTTTTGCTTCAACTTGTTTAGATTGAGCAAAGCTGAAAAGTTGAGTGCCTGAGGTTGGGCATCTGTTTAACTATTTGTTAAAAATTAATAAACTTATAGTTTAAATTAATAGGAGTAGTGGCCCAGGCTATGTGTGTTTTATGATTCTGCACAAATGCCTAAATGTATGTGATAATTTAGACTCAGAATGTAAGTAGTTCAGGTGACTGAACAACTTTCTGTGAGAATTAGCTACGTTTTTTCTGTTCTGCTTTTTGCAAAAGGGTCATCAAAACTAATTTGTATTGCAGAAGATAGGATTGTACTGATGATTTTAAATGTATTTTATTTTTCTTTTCGGTTGTATTTATTATTCTGTGTTACCTTGTGCACAACTTAGTGGGAAAGAAGTAGAGGAATATAAAGAATCTCTGTCGAACAAAATATGTTTATTCTTTCAGGAACTACCCTTTCGATATAGTGACGCTGTTAAATCTAGTCCTCTTCAAAGCATCTGACACCAATAGAGAGATTTATGAAATTTCCATGCAACTAATGCAGGCATGTATGAATTTAACTCCATTAAAAGAAAATGGGGGAAACAAGGAACAATGTAATTGGTTTTCCCATATATTTATCAATGTGTTACATTTTTAGTTTTGTTCTTTGTCAATCTTGTATGTAAATACTGCAGTGATCACTTCTGTGACTATAACGCTATGGTACTGGACTCTTACAACAACTGGCAGCTAGGCTTGGAGGAAGCCATGTGTGATGTTTATTTGCAATAATGTGTTTGAGACATCATCCACTGGGTGGAGTTCTTTAGCATATTGCTTTGCGTGGTATGTGTGGGATTGGCCATACATGGACAAATGAGGCAGATGGGCTAGAGAAGATGGTACAAGAGGTAAATGGGGAGAAAGGGAAAGTAAGCCAAGAGAGGGCTGTTGGATGAGGACAAACCTCCACCTGATATCATTGATGCGAAAGGTGTTGCAATGAGAGCTGGCCATGGGGTATGATCAGGCGCTGCTACAAATGCAGATGATTTAAATTTAAATAGTGATGTGATGTACCGCTGCTACAAATGCAGATGATTTAAATTTCTACCACATAAAAACATTACATCAAATATTTAAATAGTGATGTGATGTATTGCTTTTCAAAAACCTGAATTAAAATGCTGAAAATCTGGAATTTCCTTTGCATTTTTCCTGTAGATTTTGGAAGCCAAGCTTTTTGTTTATTCAAAGAAAGTAGCTGAGCAAAGACCTGGAAGTATTTTATATGGGACTCATGGTCCGCTGCCGCCTCTTTACAGCGTATCACTAGCTCATTTGTCATATGAACTGGCAAGAATGTATCCTGAGCTCACACTTCCACTATTTTCAGGTACAAATTTCTGTTTATATTTTTAGTTGTGAGTACTATTCCTATGAAGCAAAGTTTATGTGACTTATTTTGTATGATTGTATATATACTATAGATTTGAAATTTGTAGTAAATTTTAGCAAGCATGTTTTCTTCCTCCATCCTTTAAAGCTGCTTTCCCTCCATTATCATCTATTAACTGTAAATGTTGTTTCAATATGGGGATAGTTTGTAGCTCAGAAGCAGAGCATCTGTTTGGCATGCATAGGTCCCAGGTTCAATCCGTGACATTCTAATATATATATCTGTACAATACTCAAAGCACTTTAACAGACATATATATCATTTCTACAAAAATATCAATTTTTAATAAAAAATATATAAAGTTCAGTATTCAATATATGTTTTTATGAAATCTCCAAAATTCAAAGAAGGTCCAAAATCTAATGAAGTTTCTGGGTAATGTGTTCATTTCTGAGGTCTTCCTCAGAGAAGGACCATGATAACTATATAAAACATTAATTAATTAAGTGGTTACAAATATATTTTAACAATTTTTGACACTATTTGCAATTTTTATAATTTTATAAGTATTATAATTTTTCCTGCACAACTGTTTTTCTTTAAACTCTTCAGATTAGTCAGGCAAAGTTTAAAAATCTTTAACAGCAAAAAACTGTTAACATACAGTACAAGCCAACATAATCAAATGCCAAGAAATAAAGAAATCAACTCATCACTCACTAGTATTTCGTATATTACATAGATTGTGTGGTTATGCAAGGCATATCTAGAAGTAAATGTCGTGTTTCAAGTAATAATGTTAAACCTGAATTAGATCATCTCACTTGGGCCTTTGTGCATTGGGAATGTATACTTTCTTTACAGGATTATGGTAATTTGATAGAGATCTTAATCAATTGATAGTTCAAAATGTAATATGGACCCTATAAAGCTCTAACCTTTTGCTCTGATGTGAATCGAAAGCTTTTTACATCATATTTCTTCAAGATCTTTGAGAAAAATGACAGGGTAGACGACTGAACTAGTGTCTACAGTATGGCTTCTAAATTCATGAGATACTTGTGGGGTTTTTTTTGTTTTTTAGAAGTAAGTCAGCGATTCCCAACAACTCATCCAAATGGGCGTCAAATCATGCTTACCTATCTGCTCCCATGGCTTCATAATATTGAACTTGTAGACAGCAGGCTGCTTCTCCCAGGTTCAAGTCCAAGTACCCCAGAGGATGAAATAAAGGACAAAGAAGGGGAAATAGCTGTCATGTGTGGATTGAAGGGAAATGGCTGGGGTTCTCCAGAGGCCACATCACTGGTGCTTAACAATCTAATGTATATGACTGCCAAGGTAAAGAAGCATTTGCAAATGTAAACAAGTCAGTAAGTGCAAGTGTAAATTTTGGTGCATTTTAATGAGCAGTTTTTGCATGTCAGTAGTTAACCTGCCCTGTTTAATATTCTCACTCTGGAACTAACAAGATATAGCGGAATCTTGGGTCAGGTCTGCTTATTTATTCAATTTAGTTACTGATTTACTGTGTTTATAGTCTGCCTTTCTCACTGAGACTCATACTGTATTACACAGTGTAAATCTGTAACAGTCCATACAAAGAGATATCTAATAAGCTACGATGTAGGTCGATACAATCAGTATGAGAAGACATCAAGTGAACTATGTACTAGAACTAGGATTACAGAAATCTGAGTGAGTGTAGCATATTATATATGATGGTTATAATAAAAAAATGGCATTACATCAGTAGAAAGCAATGAAACAATAGCAGGGTAATACATGCAGCGGCATTACATCAGTAGAAAGCAATGAAACATGCAGTAAACTGATAATACATCATATACATAGTG
Source organism: Gekko japonicus (assembly GCF_001447785.1). Classification (NCBI taxonomy): domain Eukaryota; kingdom Metazoa; phylum Chordata; class Lepidosauria; order Squamata; family Gekkonidae; genus Gekko; species Gekko japonicus. The sequence continues at coordinate 216,316 of NW_015174317.1, read as the reverse complement.
GCATAATCCAGAGTCCACTGATTACATCTCAGCTTTTACTGTACATATTTTGGAGATTTTAGGGGAACGCTTACTATATTTTTATGAAACTTGCTGTCTGTGTTTCTATGCAGTATGGTGATGAAGTGCCTGGACCTGAAATGGAAAATGTCTGGAATGCTTTAGCAAACAATGAAAAATGGAGCAACAACCTGAGAATAGCTCTGCAGTTTCTAATTAGCTTGTGTGGGGTTAGCAGTGATACTATCCTTTTACCTTATGTAAGTATGTGTGTGTGTCCCCCCCCCAATAGTTGCTTTGTTTTGAGGGGGGGGCTTAACTAGATATGTAGAAGATACAATACTGTTAGAAGTAATCTTATGCATTTATTACTAATCCAGTTGTTAGGATAAATAAGCATATGTACCTTAATAAATGGGGAAATAGAATCAGATTTCTTTATGAAACTGAGCAAGACCTTCACTCAGTCCTAATAGAATAAGATTTCCCAACAGCTAGTATAAAACAACTGCTGTCCAAGTGCAGTTATAACTCCTACTATACCTACAATTAAATATGTTCTTCTGTATAAGATTCTCATTTCTATATACTTCCTTATTCTTAATAGTAAATGGAGCCCATGAAATATATGGATAAAGATGGTGCATTGGGTATAATATGTGATTTTTAAATTCTAAAGTACCTATTAACTATAACATATTTACTATGCTCGAGTTTAATCTACTTTTACCCTGAGGCTGCTGTATATTGCTGTTTCTTCAGATAAAAAAAGTTGCCATTTACTTGTGTCGGAACAACACTATTCAAACGATGGAAGAGCTCCTCTTTGAACTACAGCAGACGGATCCAGTAAACCCCATTGTCCAGCACTGTGATAACCCACCATTCTACCGCTTTACTGCCAGCAATAAGGCCTCTGCTGCTGCTTCTGGTAAGAATTCACCACTTTTACATCATTTTCTTATAAGCCTTTTTTATAACTAGCCTTTTTAATGTGAAAAGATACTGCACAGTTAATACAGTCTATGGATACGAGGCAAGAACAGAGCTCAGTCGAGATCCTCTCCTTGTAATGGTCAGTTAATTATTGAGAGGAAAGAAGGGAAGGCAATGCCATATACGTCCATTCTTCACGCATGGAGATCAGTGTAATATGTAAAGTGGTTCTGAAGAGCTGAGGAGTCTGCAGTGAGGCTAGCTAGTGTATGAAACACTGATCAAGTGACTGGAATTTCCCACCCATGGTTTGCATGAAAAGTATGCAGGAACCACAGCATATAAAGTACTTAGTGTGCATTCATTTTTTATTTGATTGTTTTATGTGTACAGGTACCACATCCAGCAGCAACACTGTGGTAGCTGGCCAAGACAGTTTTCCCGATATGGAAGAGAACAGAATCATAAAAGATACTGATGAAAGGTTTGTAATCCTCTAAATCAAACTTTGGACCTTAAAAGCCAAATCTTCTCTCTGAAATAATTTCCATTCCATTCAAGCAAGTGACACCAGCTGCAAATCAGTGTAATTGCAGATCAGTGAGTTTTTTTAAAAAAAAAAACTCAGTAAGAAATATTCTTGAGTAAACACCTTTGAGTAAAACACCTTTTATACTTTCTTTCAAATACTTTTGGACTTAAAGCTTAAGTTAAGACTCTGAATTTGCCTGACTAGGGAAAGGATTTTGCTTCATAGATTTTTTTGCAGTCAGTCCAAGAATAGCCATGGAATTCATCACATATTTGGGTCCCTGAAAAAAACTGTGTATCAGATGAGATATTGATGAATGCTGTCTTGGGACTCAGGTCTGCATCTTGAGATTGAGTTTGCTTGCTGCTATTACAAGGAAGCTACGTGCATCCTATGCATAGAAATCTTTGCTTATGGGACCACCGGTATCTGAGCTAACTCCTAGTTTGCCTGGAGCGCTATCACTTGATTACCCTTGGCTGGCTAACCCAATCTCATCAGATCTCAGAAGCTAAGCAGGGTAGACCCTGGTTAATACTTGGGCGGGAAACCACCAAGGCTGTTGAGGGGTGCTCCACAGAGACAGGCAATGGCAAGCTAGCTCTGACTGTCTCTTGCCTTCGAAACGCTACCATGTTGCCGTAAGTCAGCTGCAACTTGACAGCATGTTCCATCATCATCATTCCGTCACGATTCCTCAAACGTAATCAGTGCTGGGGAAAACACTAGTTATTTGAATTTACCCTTGGAGAATATTCTTCCTAGAATGTTGAAGCTAGTTAGATCTAGATCATAAGTTTTTAAAAGAACATTTTGTTTGTTTCTGGTTTTTCAAGGTTCAGCAATGTGATCAGAGCTCATAACCGCTTGGAATCAAGATACAGTAATAGTTCTGGAGGATCTTACGATGATGACAAAAGTATGACTTAAAAATATTTGATTTCATGAAGTTTTCTGAGTAGTGATGAGTGACCATAGTACCTAGTCGTAATAGACATGATGCAGTCAAAGCACCTTCAAATCCCATTGATTTCAATGGAAGACCTAAGAATGAAAGTGAACAGATCTGAAAAGTGCTTAAATCTGGCTGGATTGTGCCAGAGTTGCTTGAAGCTTTGTGATGTAGATCCTTAGCTGTTAAAGATACCTCAAAGACAATTAAACTGTCAAATATGACTTATTATGTGGGCCATATCTGCTTTAATGTTTGCTGTAGCTCAGTATTGAATTGAGACATGTGTGATGGGTATCTGATCTCCATTATTTCACTGAAATATCTTGGGTAGGAACACCAGATTCCCTCCCTTTTTTAAAAAAATTGCTCTTAATATATTCCTGCACAGATGATCCTGTTTCTCCATATACAAGCTGGCTACTGAATATTGTGGAAACTAAGCAGCCCCAACCTTTGCCGATGCCGTTTAATGGAGGATGCTGGGCACCACTTGTTGACTACCTCCCAGAAACTATTACACCTCGAGGACCCCTTCATAGGTAAGTTGACTGTGAAAATGACAGCCTGCTAAAATAATCTGCCATCTTCTGTATGGCTCCTTTGCAAGTCCTAAAAAAAATTCTGATATGCTCCATACAGAGTGAATTCGACAATGTCACTAAAAAAAATTCTGATATGCTCCATACAGGACAGTGAATTTGACAATGTCGTTTTCCCTGTTATTCGTTTGCTTTCTTTTCCAATGTCTTTCCATGGGCCATGTCGAACCTTTTCACAAGATTGGGCACTGCATTAACCTCCTTTGCCATCTTGGAATGCATACATTTTTGTTCACCTGTATGTTCTGTAACAGCCATTGTGCTGTAGTGATTAGAGTGTCAGACTAGGATCTCACAGGTTTGTTCTTGTGAGGATAACATGGAAGAGGGGAGAACAATCCAAGCTGCTTTGTGTCTTCATTGGGGAGGAAAGTGAGGTATAAATACACCTGAATAAAATATATAGTATTTTACTTTTCTCAACACAAGTGAAATAGATGCGTTATTATTATCACTTCTGAGTGTTACTATTTATGTGGGCAAAAATTAATATATGAAACTTCCTTACAGTTCTGCAAAATGATGAAGAACTTGGTTAGAAAAGTAGGATGTATACTTTCCCCCAGCCGAATGCACTGTTATTCCTGTCATATTCTGTGTGCTTGTCTTATACTGGAATGTTCTACTTATATAACCTACAGTGACAGGTGTAATTACATTTTGATTATAATGCTAAATGTAGACATCGTGACATGTTATCATTTTGATGGCATTTAACAAAGCTGAAATATTCTGACTTCATGTCATAGACCTGTTTGCCACCCCCATTCTAGAGCTGAAGTGGGCAGGGATCTTTCCAGGGCAGAGGCCTGACACTCTAGGCTTGAAACATCTTAGAGAGGTTTTACCAAATGGTTATCACATATGCCAAAATGACAAAATGCTGTTTGTAATAGTGAATCCATTGGTAGGGAATCCATAATCATTTCTGCACCAGCTAATTCTCCCACCAAAGCATTTTCTCCCATCAAGGCTTATTTCTTGCTTTGAGTCTAGCCTAAAAGGAAATGGACTAAAAGCAACTGGAGGGGGGAACATACACTGTTTGGCTGTTTGTTTCTGGAGCCAATTCAAAGTGCTGGCTGTTTCTTTTACAGTACAAGCCTTCGCAGTATGGTTGAAGCTAAGGACTTAAATGGCCTAAGAACATGTTACCTGAAAGACTGCTTCCACCAGTATGAATCTACCCATGACACCAGTATGGTTACCAGAGTATGCCTGGCAACCAGCAGGAGGGTTCTGGGAGAGCAGTATCCCAGGAGATAAATTAAAAAAAGAAAAATAAGGCCTTATCTACCTACAGGAAGTTCTTGCAACAGAGTTCCTAGTGATTTTTAGAGCTGCCTGGAAGGGGCAAAGGAATTGCCAGAAACTCTATGGTAAAACTGGAAGTTCTTTCCATAGAGTTTCTGGTGATAGCTATAACTACCCTTTGTCACTTTTGGGTAGCTCCAGGAACTTCCTGTAATTAGATGAGGACTTATTTTTCTTTTCTTTTTAATTTTCCCCTGCTGCTGCTTCCCAGGAAATGGGACTTGGTGGTGGGTGATCCCTCCCCCCCAGGGGGGACTTGTCAGCCTCAGATTTAAGAAAGGTGGCAGGGAATGCTTTGCATGCCCATGATGACTGAGGAAATTTTGGTGGACAAGCAGAACAGGTCCTTTTAATCTGTTCTACCCATATTGTGACATGCATTGCAGCACGAGGTCCTCCTGACTCTTCCTTCCCTTCTTGCTTTTGATTTAATATCTTCTTATTCTGGATGACATGTGGGGCCATTTTATGCTTCTGCTGTTGTTTTTATGGGCTGATGTTTTAGCTCTTTCTGTTCTGACTGCTAATTAAATGTGCTGTTAACTGATTCTATTTTTGAGATTGTTGTTATTTGTTTTAATTATAATGTATTTTGGCTTTCATTTTGGTAGATGCCTTAAGTGCTATGTAAACACTGTAAACAAACAACTAATGTGTATGGGAGAATCAATGTGTGAAGGATCCAGCTCCCACCTGTCAATTATTCCATACCAGAATGCCTGCATTAGCGTTATGAGAACTGGTTCATCTTGTTCTTTTCTCCATTAGGTGCAATATTGCTGTTATCTTCATGACTGAGATGGTGGTAGATCATAGTGTCAGAGAAGACTGGGCCCTTCACCTCCCATTGTTACTGCATGCTCTTTTCTTAGGTAAGAAATGTTGAGTAAGAATGCAAGTTAAAATTGTGTTCCCAATTCAGTTCACAAACTTCCTCGATCTTCACATTTAAAAATTTTGTTTCTGTATTTTTGTTCCCACCTGCTGGTAAAGGGGGGGGGGCTGTTAGCTTTGGCTTTTGTTGATGCTCTTGTAATATTTTTTTTTTTAGCTTTTTTCTCTGTAATGTTTACGAACATTAACAATTAACATGCCCTGACCTGGATAGCCCAGGATAGCCTGACCTCATCAGATCACAGAAAGCTAAGCAGAGTCAGTCTTGGCTAGGGTTTGGATGGGAGACCTCCAAGGAATACCAAGGTTGTGACACGGAGGCAGGCAATGCCAAACCACCTCTGAACGTCTCTCACCTTGAAAACCCTACAGGGTCACCACCCATCAGCTGTGACTTGATGGCAAAAACCCAAAAAACAATTAACATCAAAAAACAATTATACATAAATTATGTTGTTCATACATGATTTTATGTTTAAAAGTTAATATTGCAGGTTGTATCACTAAAACTGATGACTTTTCCAGGCCCTTCTATCCCTACAGTGGGGCCTTCAGCTCACCCTTCCTCTAGCCCTCTGGTGGTGGATGGCTCAAGGTGGGAACTGCCTGTTAATAAGAAGTCGGAGTCTCTACTAGTAGCAGGAGCTCCTTTGCATATTAGGCCACACACCCCTAGTGTAGCCAATCCTCCAAGAGCTTACAGAGCTCTTCTTACTGGGGCTACTGTAAGCTCTTGGAGGATTGGCTACACTAGGAGTGTGTGGCCTAATATGCAAAGGAGCTCC
>NW_015174317.1:175703-209995 GCF_001447785.1 Gekko japonicus | reverse complement strand
TGTTCATTTCGCGTGAATTTCTTTGAAGCCGATAGTGATTTACCCCCCCCCCCCGGAATATTTTTATAAATTCTGTGAGAAATCTCTGTTAAGAACCTGTACCTGGGATACTTGATCTTTTGAGGGCATACGTTGGCCAGTAGACCCCACAGCATGTAAAGCTTTAGTCATTTACTCAAACTCTACTTTCATCTTCTAGCTGACATCTGAAAATATATGTACATAAGTTAGAAGCTATATGATAGAACTGGGGATGTTTCGTTCTGATTTGCGCGTACACACCCACCCACCAGCTGCCTTTTTCCTGGGGTATCTTGAACGGAAAACCTATTTCTAGCTGCCCAACTAACTGGTTTGAGGCATCTGGTGAGACTCTAACCGAACATCCAAGTCTATTGATGGCCATCCATATACTCCTGGCTTTAATTTTGTAGCCTGGTAACAGCCAGGTGCTTTCCATGAGAATCCTCATCTCTTGTTGATGTAAGCCATAGAGAAGGGCTGGGACAGAATCAGAGTTAGTAAGGGTAAGTAGTTCTAAAAGCTTGGTGGGAAATCAAAAGAAGTCCTGATTTATTTCAAGCATGGATCACTGCTCTGCTGAGTATTAATGACAGCATCCATGCCGATTGGAAGAAGATCTGCCTTGGCTGTGGCAACTGAATAGCAAGGGAATAGGGTTGTCAAATCTGTTTTGGCCGGTGTCCGGGGCGTGCGTGTCACCCGGAAGTGACGTCGCATGCTGGGGGTGGGGTTTCCCCCGGGCCCGATTTTCGTCGCGTCGAAAATCGGACCGTCAAGGCGGGGGATTCCCTGCCCCCCAGCGCCATTTGGGAACCCTACAAGGGAAAGGGAAAGATTTACATGTTACTGTACAGAAGCCCTGACCTAGATAACCCAGGCTTGTCAGATCTCAGAAGCTAAGCAAGGTTGGCACTGGTCAGTGCTTGGATGGGAGACCAGACCACCAGGGAATACCAGGGTTATGATGCAGAGTCAGGCAGTTGCAAACCACCTCTGAACATTTCTTGCCTTGAAAACTCTATGGGGTCACCATAAGTCCACTGTGACTTGACGGCAGGGGGGAAAACTGTATAAAAAGGAAAGGAATTGTGTGCTAAGTGTCAAGCACACAGGCAGATTCTTCCTCCATGCCGAAACCCTTTGATCTTTCATGCCATGTACAATAAAATAGCATCTAATGAACCCATTGTGTCCAGTACCTAGGCTGAAAGGGAAGAGTGTTCTCTGTTCTGCTCACTACTTTTCTTCCAAGACAAGTTAAGAAGCTAGGGTCATTCATGTGTACTCTTCAGCCTGCTACTTCCATTTGTTTCCTTGAGCCCTAAAAAGAAGATAGAAAATTATTTCAGCGCAGTCTTATGCAGAGTTATTTCAGTCTAAGCCCCTTGAAATCTAGAGGCTTAGACTGCAATAGCTGTGTAGGATTGTGCTGCTAAACAACTCATGTTGGTTAAACTCTTATTTAAAAACGTTGTGGTTTTAAGTGCTGCCTTTTTTTAAAGTGTTTTCAAAATCTTGTGTGTGTGTGTGTGAGAGAGAGAGAGAGAGAGAGAGAGAGAGAGAGATGTACTCCCTTCGGTCATCCTCTAGGGGCCTCTTGCAGATGCCTGGCTCCAGAATGGCTCAGTTGGCTGTCACCAGGGGAAGGGCCTTCTTAGTTGTGGCCCCTACCCTGTTGAATGCACTCTTGGATGATACCCGTGCCCTGCTGGACTTGTTTCGTTTCCTCAGGGCATGCAAGGCCAAATTGTTTAGGTTGCCCTTTGGAGGTTAACAACATGTTTGGGCTATTTTTATTAGTGTTATGGTGACAGCCACATGTTTTAATAATTTAATCTTTTAATGTTAATATTTTACTTTTGGTATTTTTTTTTATGTTGTTTTACCTTATTGATAGACCCTTTGGGTAAGCGACAAAAATATGCCTACACATTTGCTATTTTTGGAATGTTAATTTGTTTTTACTTTATGTTAAATTGCTGCTCTTATATGTTTCCCCTAGGCCTTGACCATTACCGCCCTGAAGTCTTTGAGCACAGTAAAAAGTTACTTCTGCATCTTTTGATCGCTCTGTCATGCAACAGCAATTTTCAAGCCATTGCCACGGTGCTACTTCAGAGCAGGGAAGTGAATGAAACCAAGACTCTCACAGTCCACTCATCTTATCTACCTGAATACTTCTACACAGGTAGTCAAGAGCAACTCTTAAGGCATATTTCCAATTTGCTTCAACTTGTTCCTGAGCAGTTTTTAAAAAAATGTTTGCTGTACATCTGTCCAAATAGCAGCAGAACAGAAATGAAGGACAAATCAAAGTAGTTCATGTAACACAGATTCCTTTCTTGCAACAGCATGTGTTGGGTGAGTTCAGCAGAGACCAGTTTACTGAGCTTCAAAACCAAAATTCCTCAGCTAAGTAAATCAAATTCCACATGTTGATTACCAACATAAATTGTATTATTTGATTACTTGGTGTAATAAATCAGTAATCTTTCATTAATTAGGTACAGATTACATTCAGCATCAAAAAGAATGAAAATACCTTACCTGTAACAGTCACAAAGGAGTTAATCAGGCATAACTAAAAGCTTAACAGTATATACCTAAATTCTATTGATTTCAGTGAGATGGAAACACAATTAATTTTCTTTGGAAATTGCAGCATTAACTTCTTTAAAGCTGCAGGGGATCAAAACTTATTTTGCCATCAAGTGCATTCACTGGCACAATCCAGACATTACGCATTATCATGATTGGCCCTAATGTCTGTACTGCCTGACAACGTGGTGCCCTTTTATAACACAACAAAACTAGTATTTATCTTGCTGACCTAAGCCCTGCCCCTGGATAATGCATAGAGAAAGGTACTAGCAAGACCCGGTAATCACCTTTCAAGCAAAGAAGCTAGAAAATGGCCTTATCTGTGGTTTGCTCAGTGCAGATGTAACATAACCATGTCTGAAGCAAAACATGGATTGCAAACTCACATTCTGGCTACAGTGTTTAACCATGGTTTAGCACATGATAAACAGGTTTAACTATGTTTAAAACAACAAACCATGGTTAAAGTATTTGCGTAGGGCCTGTGCTGGAGTATCCACATTGGGGGTTTTTTTGCTTTTCCCCCTGCATCCAATGCTGCTGCAGTTTCAAAATGTGCTGTGACCATATATGCCATGGGCTCCTCATGGCGGGTGCTGCCTTGGGACTCATAAAATATGTTTCCCATTTTCCCAACCCCCGTTTTATTAAGCTTTAGGCATATACCTACTATGCTTGTTGTTTATAGAAAAGGAGTCATGTCATTATGGCATTCCTCACAGCTATTTCCCCCTTCCCTTATTTCTCTTGTGTGTAGATTAGATATTGTGCTACAAGCCCAGGCTTTTACTTGCATAACAAAATGGTAGAAATCACTCTTAGAATATGCCAAACTATAAACACAAGCAAACAGGATAGAGAATGCAACATATCAATGTGTCTAATTCTCAGTATTTTCCCATGTGCTGCAGATACTTACATCTGTGAATTGGGGTTATGTGGAGTGGACAGAGATTTTTCTACAAACCTAGGGGAAGCCCCACGTTTGCAAAAAATATGAAAAGATTTAAAACATGATGGGGGGGTATTCCTCCAAGCAGAAGAGTGTTGGCTTGGCAGCATCCATCCAAATTGCACTGTGTGAAAAGACTGAGGAGGAAGGGGAGTTGCCACTGGGTGGGGAGGAGCAGGAGCCAGGCCCATAGAGGAGACCATACTGCAGGCAGACCCCTCCCCATATGTCTTTGGGGTTCCTACTTGTAATTTTCTATTTTCTATATAATATTTTTTTATTTTGACAGGAATGCAGTATATTAACAGATCAGTGCCTCTTTTCCCAAATTTCCTTTTTAACAAACTTTAAAAATCTCAGTGCATCCAGAGCATCTCTTCATAATTTTTCATTTTAATGGGCCTTGTTAAAACTTTCGCAGACTTTCAAAACGAGTAAAGCCTGCCAGAGCTTTTGTACTGGAACATCTTTTATTTGTTTATAAAGAATTCCTTCATTAAAAATCTAGTTGAACTAAAGGATAATACTGGAAGAGAGTCTGTTAACAAAGAGTTTTGTGCAAAGATACTTTCAGGATGCATTATGTTTTGATATATAGGATGTACATAAAAATAAACATGATTTTTTCCCTTAATTTTTACAACCTTTGCGTTACAATGTGAGGAATATGAATGTGTATGTGTGTCACAGTTTCTGAAGGGCTAGCTTATGTTTATAATTTAGATCTACTCATGCAGCCATGCAGAGGTTGCTTTTCCATTAAGTGATCTGTTATAGCAAGGAACCACATCTGAATGGATGCAGCCAGGTGAACCTGGATGATTTAAGACCTATGTGATTTGGGTGACCATGTGGTTCAGACTTTTTCATACAGCATAGAGCCGTGTCAATTTGCGTTGTTTAAAAGTGACTCCCACACTGCATGACTGCTTGCTTAGTGCTGCTTTAGCTTGAGCACTAACTTTTCCACCAATAGTTAAATCCAAGATTTCTTTTGACTTCCAGAAATATTTGGCCAAGAATACCAAGATGCCTAAGGCTAGACCTAATTGCATATTTTGGAGATAATGCTGTGTACAAGTGATGAAATGAGATAATAAACTAGAAAAAAACATGCAAAGTAGAACCAAAAATATCACTTGCGCAGTTTTCCTCTGTGACATGGCACTGCTCTGAATGTAGCTCTTGTCACAGCAAATCTAGAATATGTGGTTCTGAGTTTCACACTCCTGGAAAAACATCAACATATTTGGAACTATTCTGGGGGAGAGCAGATAAAAATAAATGTTAGCAGCTGGATGATTGATTTGCGACATATCACATTAATATCAATTGCAAGGCAGGGAGGCAGCTTATGCAAGTAAGGTGCAGACCTTTGAGTAAGGTAGTACACAATATAATGGGATGAGCTATTTGGAGGAAAGTAAACTTTGAGGTATGAAAGGGAGAAACTTCTCATGGAAACTTCCTCAGTAGCTGGGACTGCCGGGTGTCTAGGTGGGGGTTCCAGTTCTTCAGGTGGGGTTGGCTGAAGAACTGCAACCCCCACCTAGATTTCTTCTTCTTCTCCTTCTTCCTCTTCCTTCTCTTCTTCCTCTTCTTCTTCCCAACTCCATGCCATCCAGTTAGATCCAATTCAGACCAATGTCCACTGTCATCATAGCCAGCCTTTCTTATTGGTGGCATGGAAAACTGCTCCAAGTGGGGTAAACATATTCACCCGTTATTGCCCCTGTACTGTGCCAATGAATACTGGTCACAACTCATGACTGAATACCCATATATTTATGTATGTATTTATTTATTGGTTGCTTTATTGTTTATTTATTTTTGGGGGGTTATATGCTTCCTCTCCAGAGACCTTTTGCCATTGTCATTTGCAAAGTAAAATGGTGTAGATCCATTCATATTGTTTACTTACTATAATTCTATGGGCTGGTTCACAGGTGGCTCAGGGAAGTTTTTACAGGTAGCAAGATATATGAACATGCCCTCCCCCAGCACATAGGATTTGTAATAAAAATCAAGGCATAAACCCTATGTTTAGAGTTTGCACATGTAATCTATTGCAGGGGTAGGCAGACTTTTTGGCCCAAGCACACACACACAAAAGGAACATCTAACAGTGAAAATGTTGATGTGCCGGCAAACAAAAGGGGATGGTGAGGTGATGGGTTGCACTTGGCCAGACAGCCTTGAAGTAAGCCAGACCCCAACAGCACTGCCAGCATCTCAGGAACTTAGCTGAAATCTGGACTTGCCTGGATGGATGTGCAGATCTGGAAGGTGATGATGGGCATAAACCTTGCTTATTGCCTCCTCCTGCAACCTCTGGCTTCAGAAGTGCTGACAGTGCCATGGTTGCTTTAGCAGAGATCTATCCCTGGTTGTCAAATGAAATGGTCTGGTGTACTACTGTAGCACGCATGCCAGGGGGTTCCTCCCCTGACCTAGAATCCATAATTGCAGAAGTTCTCCTGTTACTAATCACTGCAGAGGTTCTTTGTCCTAAAAAAGAAAAGATGGGATAAAGCAGCCCCATAGCCAGAAATTTTTGGTATGGCGGGGCACATGCCCCAACGTGACTACGTCACCTCCAACATGTCTATGTAACCCGGAAGCATCGTAGTCTCCGCTTTCCTGCTCCTCCTGCTCTTACGGAGCTCGTCCAGCTCCCAGTCCTGCTCTGAATCCTTTTACGTTCCCCAAACCGAGTGGGAGGAGGGAGATGCAGTCAGAGATAGCCGACAGCCCTTCCCAGAGATGCTTCCGATTGCTGCTAGGAACAAGGGACTGCCCTAAGAAAAGTCAGCTACAGTGGCCCTTCCCAGAGATGCCTCCGATTGCTGCTAGGAACAAGAGACTGCCCTAAGAAAAGTCAGCTACAGTGCTGCGGGTGGAAGGAAGGCACCCTCTGCGCCTTTCAAGGCCTCCCAAAGGACACCAGCTCCCAGCAGCGGCCTCACCCTCCACCTGGCCATCACTGCTTTAAGCCAAAGTCCATGCTGGGTGGTGGGCTAGGTCCCTGTGCCCCCCCTCCCCCACATGGTCTTGAAATTTCAATCGCTGGAGGGTCTTGCTGCAGATACCGGTCCTGCAGCTGAGATCAGGGCTTCCATCAAGGGAATGGCTCTCCAAGGTGCTGGATCCTTTCAGTTGGGGCAGCTTGCTCTCTGTGCCCGCCCTGGCCAGCAGCAACAAAGGCAGTCCTGATCAGGAGCCCAGACCTGGGCTGGCACAGGTGTAGTGAGGCACGAGACAGGCCATTCTCTTCGCCTCTTGCAGCTTTACTCCATTCATGAGAGGGCAGCGCCGCACAGGCCAGGCTCCCTCCCCCTCCTGGCCAACTGGCAATATGCTGCCAGCAAGTGCGGTCATCACTAGTCGCCCCAGGCTCCCCCCACCTCCTGGGGGAGGGGGCAGGGCACATTTGGGAGAGGGTGCTGCCCCAAGAGCCCCTGTTGCTATGGCCTGGTATAAAGAAAAGCAAATAGATAAATATCCCAGCACACAGTGAGGAATAACAAACTGATGTAATGTTGCAATATAAAGATGCAACTTAATTGCTGCCTTTGGAACAAAATAGTGCTTTGTTTGATAAAAAGTTGGTGCATGATCATTTTTAGTCTGTAAATTATTTCTTAAAAATCCATGACATGGTATATCTTCTCCTCATACCTAAACAGAATTGAAGAAGTTACTCTGGTATGCTGTCTGAACAAAGACTGATGCCTTTCATGATTTTTTATCAAAAAGCTCTCAAAGGGAATGTAGATAGTAGCAATTTAAAAACTTGTAGCATTCAGGACTATGTTTCATAACAAAACTGTATCAAAATATCTGGCAAATTAAGAAAAAGTAGAATTAGCTTTATACCCATTACTATACCATTGCTTGTATCAACAATGTCATATTTCTGTAATTATAAAAGAATAATGTTTTGTCAAGTTTTGTAAATATCCTGTTTTCTGTCCAGTGCTCTTGTATACCCAAGGACATTCCTATGTTTTAAAATTCCATTTATTTTCCCCCTCAAACTGACTGACTGTTATGGTCTTAATTTTGTGTATATAGAGTTTCTGTTAAACCAAGGTGAAAACTACTTTGTAGTTGTTAGTGAATAGTATGGCTTGGGGGGGGATAGGAAAACTTATTCAGATGCACAAGCTCTTCTGTTTTTATACTGCCTGATCTGTGATGGTTCATGGCAACTTAATTGTTTAAAAGTTGCAAACTGGACTACAGTAAATGAGTGTGTATTTAAAGAAGGTCAAAACTTCAGCTCAAATGCTGACTAGGGCTTGACAAAGTGAATATGCCAAACCTGTATTATACGTAGACATCCAGTTTGTTTCTACATGTAATACAGAAGATTAGTTTTGACCTTTAAAGGCATTACTGGCTTTGGTCGAGTGTACTCAAACTGCTTCCACTTATATGTTCCAACATGTGTGCTAAGGCTATCCAGAGGTGGGGGCACTGCTGCTGGAACCTCTGCTGCCACGGGTGCATGAGAGGGGAGCTGTACAAGGACCTTTTCAGTAGCTGCCTTAGACTAAGAATTTATTTATTTAATTAATTCAATTTATATCCCACCTTCCCCACCAAGGCGGGCTTACACCAAAAGTTAAAATACATTAAAACACAAATTGTAAGCATCATAAAAAATCATATACAATAACAGAATAAAGTGCCAGTGGCGGTATGACATTACGTAGAAATCCCAGTAGGCCATGGTGGAATGGTCACAAAAGAGTACGGCCAGAGTTGGTAAACAGCTACCAGCCTACTTAAGGGACCGCCTTTCCCCACATGTTCCCCCAAGAGCACTACGGTCGGGGAATCAGAACTTACTGGACGTCCCAGGTCCCCGGGTCATCAAACTCGTCATGACCAGGAACAGGGCGTTTTCGGTGGCGGCTCCTATCTGGTGGAATGAGCTCCCAGAGGAGATCAGGGCTCTGCGGGACCTAGCACAGTTCCGCAGAGCCTGCAAGACGGAGCTCTTCCGCCAGGCGTTCGAATAGGAGCCGCCATCGCCATTGTACCACCAACGCCCCATTATTTCTGTACAGGGTCATCATGATGCGGGCACTTTGGGTGAGAATGGGACGTTTTAGGAGACGGCCATCTTGTTTTTAGGAGAGGAGCACCAAAAATTTGTTTATGACTGTGATGTGTTTTAATATTTTTAATGTTTTTATTGTTCTATTGTATGATTTGGCGATATGCCGTGTAAGCCGCCCTGAGCCTCCGGGGAGGGCGGGATAAAAATGTAAATAATAAATAAATAAATAATATCGGACCATTTACAGAAACTGTCGCAGGATGCTGGTGATAGTGCAAGAGGGCCTTACCACAGTTCGGTTGTTCTCCCAGGGGCTTCATGGAATCCTTCTTTACAGACATTTCAGCAGTAGCTGAAAACACTTATTTCATAGATTTTAATTCTTCTGTTATGTGCCACAGTTTATACCAATTCTTGGTATTTATTTGTTTTATTGTTGAAAGCCACCTTGAGCATTTTCGTGGATAGGTGACATAGAAGTCCCTTAAAATAAATAAATATTCCTCCTTCCAAGGTTCTGACTTCAGGTGTGGTTAGGGTTGCCAGCTGACCTGAAGAAGGAAAAAAATGTCCTGTCACTTTGAGATTTAAAGTGTGGAAATGAGCGGATACATACCATCCCGTCGAGCTCCTAGTAACCAGACAGAACATTTTTATCCAGACCAACTGGCAGATCTAAGTGTGGTCCATTCCATATTTATCTTCCTCTTTTTCTCTTGCTGCCAGGTGGCTTTGACTTTCTGAGGGAGTATCAGTCTTCTCCTGTGCCAGACTCCGGCCTCAGCTCCAGCTCTACCTCCTCCAGTATCAGCCTTGGAGGGAGCAGTGGAAATCTCCCACAGATCACCCAGGAGATAGAAGACATAGACACAGCTGTGGAGACAGATGAAAAGGCAAACAAGTTAATTGAGTTTCTGACCACCAGGTAATCAAAGACGGAACAAAGTCATATCATAAGCTGCTCTCTTCAAGTACTGCTGCATATTCTGTGAAAGCGTCTGCCTTTTTATAATTACTTGAATCCTATGTCGCAGCACAGATGTCAGACAAGCATGTAGTCTTAAACTCCCAAATATTTTCTAAACAAGAATAAACTGTCTCGTTAAAAAAAAAAAAAACTGTTGCAAAGAGCTAACAATATTCTGTTTAAGAAAGAGCTCTGGAGGAACAGCTTTCCATAATAATAAAGTGTCCTGTTTGTAATGACTAAGAAGATGTAATTATGGATTAAATATGACACATCTGTATTTCTTTATCCTAATGTCCAGCAGAATCTAGAATACAGAACTGTTGGGCCCCAAGGTGGGTCACACCAGTGATGCCATCACTGGTTGGTTTTTTTTAGGGTGGGAGCAGCGGTATGTAGCTTGGGCTGTACACTTGTTACAGAAGCACTGTTCTCCTTTGCATCTGGTAAACTTGGGAAAAGTAGGACAAACCATTCCTAAAAAATTGAGAGTAGGTGCCATGTTGCCAGTTAGGTTTAAAAGTGGGTCTGAAAAGACTGAAGTTTACTGCTGCAGAGAAGCATTAAGGACAACGCAGACAGAGTACGAGTAGGTGAAAGGAGAAACAAAGAACAGCAAGCTTGGAAAATCTGGAATCTGTGTTTTGAATTAATTGGTTCAGAATCAGTAAACATCAGGCAGGTAGGTACCATGGTTCAGGGAACGCTCACAAGTATAATGCCCAAACCAAGGACTAGTAGCCACTTTCCAGGCTAGGAAAAAAACAAGAGATATGGTGTGCAGGAGTAGTAAACATTGCATTCACAGCTGGATGCTTGTTGTATTTGCTTCAGGAGTTTTTACTGCTGAAGAGACAAGGTTGTTTTCCTTTGTCTCCCCCTCCCACACACACATACTGTTTCAAGGGTAAGAAGGGCTGTCAGACTGTCCACTTGGCTTAATAGGGAGAACCCCTCAGGGGAATCCCTACTCATATGTGACAGCTTGTTAAAAAGTCTTAAATGTAATTTAATTGTAACATTATTACATCCAAAAATATATATCTCCCCAAGTCATTTAGCTGTAGTAATCCACCTGCTGGTGCCTTTTGGAATTAGCACTTTCAGTAAGAGGGGCTGCTTGCATTATCAAGGGCAGCAATCACTTTGTCTGGAATGGAGGGAGGGGGAATTGTTTTTGCCCAGCCCAACAACAAGGATGCAGCAGGTGGATCTGCCACAGCATGGCAGGTTGGAAGATGCTTTCCTCTGACTGCCCTGACCACAGGGCTGAAAACAGCTAGGGCAGAAGATGAAACAACTGCGATGCAACAAGTCATCATTCAGCCGGTTTTCTTAGCAGGGGGATTGTGTTCCTCCTTAGTCCTGATTGCAGCTTGTTCTGCTGCCGCAGCCGCTGTCCCCACAATAGCTGATAATCCAGATGACATAACCCATGTAGGTTCTTTAAAATAACTTGTATTTCATATAAGCTTGAATCTGATTGTGTCAATTGAAATACATATTTTCATTTAAATATTTCACATCAAAGACTGAAAGTACACAACAGTACCCAAACCTGTTATGTTCTTGTTGTAACTTCTTGTTGACATGGATTCCAGCTGATTTACTCCTGAAGAAGTTAAAGGGATTGAATCAATTTGTTTCCAAATCCTCATCAATAATTTAGTTCGGGAAATTGCATCTGCATTGTACTGCTTTTAAAGTTGCTATTTTAATTTTAGTACTAAAAGAAATACATGTGCACTTTGTTCTTTTAAGGGCATTCGGTCCGCTTTGGTGTCATGAAGATATCACTCCCAAAAACCAGAATACCAAGAGTGCAGAACAACTTACCAATTTCTTGCGTCATGTTGTATCTGTCTTTAAGGATTCCAAGTCAGGTATTTAATAAGTTTTGTGGGGTTTTTTAAATGAGCATCATTAGAAAGGAAAAAACTCTGCATCAAAATTGATTTTACTGTGTCAATTTAGGTGATTCCTTGACAAAAGTGCATTAAGATTTTTAGCTGGTGAAAGTCAATATTTTCTCATCTGCAATATCACTGGCTTAACTAATTTGACAATGACAAAGTGTATGTGGTACAGTGCTGTCATGTTGAGTAGTTTTCTCATTTGTCTTGATATCAGGCATGTCATCCTTGTCCCTCTCACCATTGTTATTAGTTGATAAATCAGATTTTATTAACACCTGTCTTGGTAATGTTAAAATGGCAGTATCCTCTTGCCCCTGCTGTTTTCCTGGAAGAAATCAGCACTTCTGAGATGATTTAGCACTAGCATAAACCAGGGCATAAAGCACATGGAGAGCTCCGGTTTGTTCTAGAGAAATATCAAAAAGGGTTAACACCCTATACCCACCCCAGCACTGTAACTTCAGTCTAAATCTCCCCCACGCACACACTTCATGAGAAAATTAAAGATTTTCCATATCTCATGTAGTTAAATCCTTAATAGGAATTAGGGTCACCAGCTCTGGGTTGGGAAATACTGGAGATTTTGAGGGTGGAGCCTGAGGAGGGTGGGGTTTGAGGAGGGGAGGACCTTCAATGCTATAGAGTCCAACTTCCAGAGCGGCCATTTTCTCCAGGTGAACTGATCTCTGTTGCCTGGAGATCAACTGTAATCCCAGGAGATCTCCAGCTACTACCTAGAGGTTGGCAACCCTAGTAGGAATGGAGAAATAACTAGGCCTTCGTTTAGCTTTTTGTTTCTGACTGTCCATAGCGATAATGTAGTCCAGCTCCGCTCCTATAGATATCCCCACATAGCTCTTCATCTGGACTCTTGACCATCTTAGTCTCTGGCAGCCTAGGCTTTCTAATTTCAATTGTGAATTAATCTCAGCCAAATCCTACATTAATATCTCTCTATGAATATATTAAAGCACTAATGTAGTGTTTCCCCCCCTCTCTGATTAGGTTTTCATTTGGAGCAGCATCTTAGTGAAATTGCTTTGCAAACAGCTCTTTCCAGTTCCTCCAGACATTATGCTGGCCGTTCTTTCCAGATATTCCGGGCTCTAAAGCAGCCTCTTTCTGCACATGCATTGTCAGATCTCCTTTCAAGATTAGTGGAAGTTATAGGAGAGCACGGAGAGGAGATTCAGGTATGCAGAGGTGACTCTCCTGTATACCTCACAATAATGTTTAATCCTATGTCATTTACTTTGACTGCCGTTTACCTAGTCTCTGTGATACAAAGACAATTGAGCTATTGTTATTATGTATACATTATGTTTGATTTATTTTAAACATTTCTGTGCTTCATTTCTACCCAAGTAGGGTCCCCCCAAGGTAGCGAACATCAAAACATTAAAAAAATTTAAACATTAGAACACTATTTAAAATTAAAATATTCAAAATATTGAAACAATTCAATAAACACACATAACAACATGACCAGGGAGGAGGGCCACTAACAATTATTGGGGGTATGCCAAATGGGGTAGGACCATGTCTCAGTGGTAAAGCATCTGTTTGGCATTCAGAAGGTCCCAGGTTCAATCTCCAGCATCTCCATTTAAAAGGATCAGGTAGGAGGTGATGTGAAAGACCTCTGCCTGAGACCATGGAGGACCACTGGCAGTCTGAGTAGACAACATTAACCTTGATGGACCAGTGGTCTTGATTCAGTAGAAGGCAGCTTCATGTGTTCAAACGAAACAGAAAAAAAGTCTTCACCTACTTTCAGAAGACACCAATTGATGGAGACAGATGAACCTCCCCAGGGAGAGAAGTCCAAAGTTTTTGTGCCATTACTGAGAAGGTGCTTTCTTGGGTTGCTGCTCATCTAGTCTCAGATGGTGGACCCGGCAGAAAATGACTGGAGTGGATGGGCAGGAACATCTGCGAGAAGGCCTCAAGCCATATTGGGCTTTAAAGGTCAAGACTAGTACCTAGATTGAGCCCAGAAGCAAATTGGAAGCCAATGTAGATGGAACAAGGTGGACATAAGAATATAAGAGAAGCCATGTTGGATCAGGCCTAGGCTAGTGGCCCATCTAGTCCGACACTCTGTGTCACACAGTGGCCAAAACCCAGATGCCATCAGGAGGTCCACCAGTGGGGCCAGAACTCCAGAAGCCTTCCCACTGTTCCCCCCCCCCCCAGCACCCAGAATATAGAGCATCACTGCTCCAGGCATCTTGTGGATAGTCATGTTGGTCAGAAGCAGCAGAACAAAGTTTGAGTCCAGTGGAACCTTTAAGACCAACAAAGTTTTATTCTGGGTATAAACTTTCATTTGCATGCTTATAGCCAGAATAAAACTTTGTTGGTCTTAAAAGTTCCACTGGACTCAAACTTTGTTCTACCCCAGACATAGTTTTCCATCTGTAAGTTGTGGCTAATAGCTGCTGACAGACCTCTGCTCCATATGTATATCCAGTCCCCTCTTGAAGCTTTCTATGCTTGCAGCCGCTGCCACTTCCTGCAGCAGTGAATTCTACATGTTAATTACTTTGTGGGTGAAGAAATACTTCCTTTTATCTGTATTGTGAGAAAGGGAGAAAAGTACTTCTCTGTCTACCTTCTCTATCCCATGCGTAAGTTTGTAAACTTGTATCATGTTACCCCTCCGTCGTCATTTATCCAAGCTAAAAAGCCCTAACCTCTTTAACCTTTCTTTATAGGGAAGGTGTTCCATACCCTTAATAATTTTAGTTGCCCTTTTCCAATGCTATAATATCATTTTTTTGAGGTATGGTTACCCGAACTGTACACAATATTCCAAATGAGGCTACACCATAGATTTATGGTATTATGATACTGGCTGATTTGTTTTCAGCCCCCTTCCTAATAATCCCCAGCATAGCATTTGCTGTAGAACAGCTTTAAAAAGATATCAATATTTATGTTGGTAGTCATGCTTTCACATTTTAATATTTATTTCGGTAGTGATGCTTTCACATTTTCTCTGTAACAGACCCTTTTGTTTACGATGCACAGAGAACAATTCTCAGTCTCAGGGCTATGCTAGACAAGGATTTCATGGTGCAGAAAGCTGTCAGGAAGACATAACCTTGGATTGCCCTCCCTGCACGACTGTAGTCCTACAAGACTGAAGTGATAGGTTGTCCCATGTGATCTGACAGCAGCTACTATTACCTGTGACACTGAGAGCAGTACAGACATTCAGAGCTGAAATCTTCCAGACAAGATTGCCTTATCTGCTCTATTCAGCTCCCTTACACAGAGTTAAGCATTAGGAAGCAACAAACACATAATTAGAAGTGGTACCATTCTAACGTCTAGAAAATCCAGTAGAGAAGTGAGAGAGAATGAAAAATACCACTCTCTGGCTGAGAAGACCAGAGCATTCTCAGGACCATGTGTCTTAACTGTTTGTGTGATAAAATTTATCTAGTCTTGCAGTCGAAGACATTCTGTGCTGTCTCTTTTAACCAAAAAATCTAATGACATTCAAAAATGACATAAAAAAAAAAATCCTGAAAACCCAGGAAATAAATCATGAGCTTGTGCAGTAAATCTCATCGAAGCTGTCTCTCACTGTGCTGCAGCAGTGTGAATGCTAAATTCTATGTTGTTTAGAAGGAATTTGAAAATAAAACTGAGTATGATACCATCGCATAACTTTGTACGTGGCCGTATGTTTACATGTGGTGGCCTCAACTAGCCTCCCTGTGAGCCACCAGAATGGTTGAAGGGGCAGCTGTTAGTCCGATTCAGCAAGACAGTTCTTATGTTCTAAAGACGATAATTATAACAAACTGAATCAAAGTCAGATTCTAAATTCTTCTTTTCTAAATAGACAGAAAGTCATAATGCTGTTGTCTGTTCAGAAGTGAACAATGGCCATGACCCAGCACCACAGTGTTATCTTAATGCATGAGTATTTGTACAGAATATGATTGTTTGAACAAGAAGGGATTCCATTACTAATATACTGGTGGAGTGACGGTGCAATCCCAGGCACAGTTACCTATTGTGAAGGCTGTTGATTTCATTGGACTTAGAAGGCTGTACCTCTGGCACTACGAATCAATTGGCTTTTCTATTCAACCAAATACCTAGAGTGTTGCCCATTTATCAAAAGTGCCCTGTCAGTGTCACAGGTAATTCTAAAAGACACACAATTAAATTCACCGTTAACAAATTAAATGGGAGCTACAGTGGTAACAGTCGCTACTGGGACGAGACGTCAAATACGGTGGTTAATATTAATGAATATGGCTAAAATCCTACTACTGTGTGTGAACTGAACATTTATCCTGAATTTATTGCATTTATATATACTTGCAGGGCTATGTTATGGAGGCACTTCTTACTTTGGAGGCCACTGTGGATAATTTGTATGATTGCCTGAAGAACAGTGATCTTTTGACAGTTTTATCTCGGTAAGACTTTGCTTTCCTCATATGAAAACTCCTTTCAGGAGAATGTTCCTCAGCAGATTAATCCAGAATTCTGCCTCCTTTTAAGCTGCACAAAAAGGATGGGACACAACACAAATTTCACTCAACCCGCATTTACAGAAGAAACTTTTAAGAGTACATAAATAAACTAACCACAGTTGGCCATTGTTATACCTGTAATAATGTCGGGAATGGGTGTCAGTGTGGTCTGTAAGTGGAAGGGGTCAGGTTAGTAGAAACATCACCTAAGCAACATAGGAATGGATCCCACATAAGATTTGCATGGACAGGCCAGTTTCACCATTACATGGCAAACCTCTGTCACCTCCTGCTGTTCCGGGGGGGGTCCCCTCTCCCCCAGGAGCAACATTTGGGGACATTTTGGACTGAAGAGGGAGTGAACGGACTTGTACTTGGCAGATGGAAATCCCTTTTCAGAAATCATCTGTGGGATCCAACCTATAGGATAGAGAAGTTGAAGCTGAAATGGGAAAGTGTAAATTTTAATGACACAGATTGCTGAAAAGCCGCTGCCATGATTTTGTAGATTATCCTGTATTGCTCAAAAAGTCAAACCTACAAGACTGCACAAAGTTCCCTGCTTTTACATATTATCCCAGTTCAGCTGAAATCAGCACAAAAAACCTGTAATTAATCAGTTGACTCCATTGATTTCCTTTCACTCACAGAGGAATTGTCCTCTCACAGAAAAAGGTGAGGGAAGATTCCTCCATGAGAATTACCTACAGATACAAATAATTGTCAATATCTACTACAGGCTGCAGCATTTAAGGTCAAATGGTACTAGGTGCCCATTACTGGGTGTTCTTTACTTTGTCCTTCCACACTTTTTCTTCTTCTGTCACAACTGGGATGTCTGACTTCAGTGGACTTAAAGCATTTAACTTTCTTTAGGATGGCACAGTACTGTGCTCTTGATCTACATCAATCCTTCTGTCCATAGTGTGAATAGAGGGGAGGGGAGAGGGGTGAACTGGGTGTTGGCCTGATTACAGCTTAATTATTTAACTGCTAGCAAATTACAGCAAAGAAGCTGCAATTCCCATTTTATTTTTTTCCTATCGAAGTCAGTGGAGCGTATGGGAATAAAATGAAGCAGCTGGTATTAGGGACACAGCTAAAAACACGGCAAAGTTCCCTTGGTTTCACGGGCATCAGAGGGAAGTCTGTTTCTCCACTACAGTTGTGTCCCTGACTTCAGAAGACTGGAGCTATTGATTTGTGGGGGGAAATAAAATTGTTCCTATCGGTGAGGGGACAGAATGCATATACGAAGGGGGCCAGGTAGGCAACCCCACCCCTTCTCACACTGTGGTGACTCCACTGTTGGGTGGAATGAGGAGCTGTTTTTGCCTACCATTTCAGTTGGGTGTCATAGCAGCTTTACTCATTTATTCATACAGCAGAATGAGAGATATCGTATATAAACGACCCACAAAGGAGGTGATTCTGCTGGAAGTAACATGGAGTGTAGAACCACTGTCTGTTGTTGTTTTTTTTAATCTGCATTTACAGACCCGTTACACAGACCTTTAGAAAGTGCCATGCTCCCCCGGTCAAGGCTGTATTGCCCGTTCTCCACCATGACCTCTCCTGCAGTGGAAGACCTGCAAGACATCAGAGAGGGGAGGGGATCGCACCACCTTGTTCCTCTGCCTTTCCGTACCCTCTGGTCTTCCACAGTGCCTGAGCAGGGATACTTCATCCTTCCTGGCTTTCTGCAATTCCTCTTTAAATAGGCCACCCTTCCAGTCCTCTACTCTGGCTTGCTTCTTCCCTCTACTCCGTCACCCAACCAGATGTGCCCTGAAGCCCTGTCTCAGCTGCAGCTACTGCCAGGTTGCTCCCTTTCCCAGGCAGGCCTTGATGATGTTCCTGGCTCCACCTGGCTGCCAGACTTCATTACTGAACCTAAAGTCTGCAGCCCTTCCCTGACTGTTCTGGGGCCTCCTGGCCTGGTTGCTGCAGCGGCCAGTCTGGTTTGCCGACAAGATTCCCTCCCACTCTCCAGTTCTAATTACATTGCAGTGATGGTTCCAAAGGTTCCATGGTCAAAGATTTTTCCCCTAGTTTGATTCACACATGTAGAACATATATTGCAGCACTCCTGTCCCGCCTACCAGGAAGGCGCAGGTCTAGGCCCACCACTTCAATCCACAGCCCTGGCAACAGAAAGGCAGTGTGGTCTGTCCAAGAGTACATAGCCCCCCAAAAGTTCCTACTCACAAGCAGAGTCTAAGGCTAAGCAACAGGTTCTCGGATTCAGGGGTACAATTCCAAGGCAGGATCATCCACAAGCATGCAGACAACGTTAATCCCACAGTGACCTTGTAAGTAGCCAGTTTCCCTTCCGGGTGCAACTAGGTCCAATCATTATGTTCAGAGCTCTTAGCTGAATCATTCTTCCTCCTCCTGAGAAGCAGCAAGGCCCAGATCCTGTAAAGACTCATCATTGTAGTCCTCGGCTTCTACAAGGAAAGAGTCGGTGCGAGCTGCCCATTATGGATTCCTGCAGAGGCTCAAGGTCTCTGCTCCGGCGCTCTGCCTTCTCCTTTCCTGAAGTTGTGTGGGGGGAGGGAACCATAGTGGGTCTGGAAGGGGGTCTACCCCTACTGACACCTCCTGTCCGGAGGGCCCTTCTGGCTCAGGGGCTGGTGGTGGTACTGGTAAGGGTCCCTTCTGGGAGGAGGTTCTGCTTCATCAGGGCCTACCTTACAGGGAGTGTCTGCCAGTGTGGGTCTCAGGGGCAGATCATCCTCTGATGATGGCTCATGCTCCTATGCTGATTCAGGGCGGCTCACAACAAGTACCCAGCATGGTGCCTGTGGGTACCATGGCTCCCGTTCTCTTTCTTGGTGCCCACCAGGTGTTTTTTAGAAAGTCGGTTGGGCCTTTTGCCCAGCAGGGCTTCTTATTGGCTGTGCAGATCATAAAAACATTGCTTTGGCAGGAGCTGCCATCACAGCACTAGGATCTTTCCTGCATAGCTGAAGGTAAGCTTTGTGCGTGCAGAAAAACAATTAACAATACATTCATTTAAAACAACATCATGTTAAATAGAACTTTTGCTTGAAATGTTAGAGTCACTATTAGAGAGAGATATATATATGTAACGTCTCCTGTGTTAGCCATTTTGTGGTTGTGGCCTATCACCCTGTGTCAGAATTTCAAAGGTGGCCACAGACTCAAAAAGGTCTTCCTTTCCAGTCTAATGAGGACAGGTTTTCCCTGGAGGCACGTTGTTATCTGTGCAGGTGACTGAACCTTTTATCTCTGTAATAAGTACACAGAAGTCCTGAAACTAGAATAAACTTTCCAAAATTTTTGACAATGATTGTCATACAGTGACGAGCAGTGGCACCCGAGGAAAATTTAGATCTTCTAAGCTCCAGTGGAAAGAGGTAACTCTCTTAAAGAATATGCTAGAACAAAGTTTGAGTTCAGTGGCACCTTTAAGACCAACAGAGTTTAATTCTGAATATAAGAAGTGTGCATGCACGTGAAAGCTTATACCCAGAATTAAACTTTGCTGGTCTTAAAGGTGCCACTGGACTCAAACTTTGTTCTGTTGCTTCACACCAACATGGCTACCCATCTGAATCTAAGATTGCACTGTAGTCCTCCTGTTTGCATATACAACAAAGTATGAATAGAAGGTGCTCCCCATGGACTTTTTGTTGGGAAGTGCTTTGTATTTGCAGTGGGATTCCACATAAAGGAGCCCGCAATGTTGATATAAGTAGGGCACTCCCTGGTCTTGTGAAGCAACATGCACCACATAGGGGACTAACAGAGTTCTAATGTCCTACAGAACACAGAAAATCTGTATAAAACTTGGTTT
Organism: Gekko japonicus; assembly: GCF_001447785.1. NCBI lineage: Eukaryota > Metazoa > Chordata > Lepidosauria > Squamata > Gekkonidae > Gekko > Gekko japonicus. Next base: position 190,145 of record NW_015174317.1, on the reverse strand, counting down.
TCTGTGACCTGTTAATCAACGTCTACTCCTTTGCCCACTCCCTGGAACTTTGCTTGCTATTACAGATCCAATGAAATCTTCCTTCATTATTTATTTATTTATGTATTATTTTTCTCAGTTCATCTTCTCCAGATTTAACGTCGAGCTCAAAACTGACTGCCAATCGGAATCAGGACAGCTTAATGTCAATCCTGGGGCTGCAAGTGGTAATACTACGGAGCGTAGTAGGCACCAAAGGAGTTTCTCAGTGCCCAAAAAATTTGGTGATGTGGACCGATCTTCTGATCCCCCTCGCAGTGCAACTTTGGACAGGATACAAGCCTGTACCCAGCAGGGTCTCTCTTCCAAAACTAGAAGCTCCTCTTCTTTAAAAGACAGTCTCACAGATCCCAACAATATTAACAACCCAACCAACCTGTTGGCCACCATCTTTTGGGTTGCTGTGGCTTTAATGGAATCTGATTTTGAATTTGAATATCTAATGGCACTGAGGTTGCTGAATAAGCTGCTTGTTCATTTACCACTGGATAAAGTGGAAAACAGAGATAAATTAGAAAAGCTACAAGGACAGCTGAAATGGACAGACTTCTCAGGCCTCCAGCAGCTGCTGCTTAAAGGCTTCACATCCCTGACCACCACTGACCTCACACTACAGCTCTTCAGCTTGTTGACCCCCGTATCTCGAGTCTCCATGGTGGATTCTTCTCAAGCAATAGGTAATTTCATATGTCTATATTATTTCATCTCTTCTCTTTAAATACAGTTCAATAAAAGCTTTGTTATTGGCTTTGTTATTAAGGGGTGGGCTGTGGCTCAGTCGTAAAGCATCTGCTTGGCATGCAGAAGGTCCCAGGTTCAATCCCTGGCATCTCCAGTTAAAAGATCTGGTAGCAGGTGATGTGAAAGATCTCTGCCTGAGACCCTGGAGAGCCACTGCCAGTCTGAGTAGACAGTACTGACTTTGATGGACCAAGGCCTTTGATGGACCAGTATAAGGCAGTTTCATGTGTTCGTGTGTGTTCATTGGCACTTGATTATTCAGAATGCTCAGTTAACAGGCAATCACCCAGAAGGTAAGCTCCCTTCCTTCTCAGCAACCATACCCTTATGTCTTCAGGCACGCAAGCCCCATTCCCACCTCTTCAACTGACCAGTTGTTGCCTCTAGCCATTGCTGGTCTTCTGACAGCTGGTGCTGTGAGTTGATGTCACTGTCAGGTATCTTTCCCACCCACCCCCCTCAGCCTTCCTGGAGCTTTTGGGATGTAGCTCTTCTGGAGGGCTCCTGAGCAGCTGACCCTGTCATATACCTGGCCTGCTGGTAGGATAGCTCAGGGGAAAGGGTAGATCTCCACCAGGCACGGGAGCTTTTGGCGTGGTATTCCCAGTGGGACAGGGTTGGGTCACTCAAGTTTCCTCTGGGTAAGGGGCAGGGCAGAGCAGTAAGCTTGAGTATCCAGAACATTTGATTAACCAGTAATCCCCATTCCTCGTGCGTGCCAGATAACAATGTTTTCATTTTAAGTCCATTCATTTGTCTGCATTCAACATTAAAGCTTCTATTAAAATATGTTATTTAGTTACATTTTGTGCATATAATAAACCAGGGGTGGCCAAACTGTGGCTTGGGAGCCGCGTGTGGCTCTTTCACACATATTGTGCAACTCCCGGCAGGCTCCTCATCTATTTGCTTCCCCTCCCTCCCTCTCTCTCCCCCCCTCCCCCATCTATTTGCTTTCTTTGTTTATCTCCTTCTTTCCCTCTGTCTACCTCTTTCATTCTTTCTTTCCATCTCTCTCTCTTTCTCTCTCTTAGGCTGTGATCACACACACTCAATAATCCACTTTCAATCCACTTCCAATGCACTTTCCAACTGGATTTTTATTGTGTGAACTGTCAAAATCCAGTTTGAAAGTGCATTGACATTTTTATTTTTGGCAGTCTAATTTAATGTTAATAAAAAACAAATTTGCATATTTCTCAAAAAAATGTGTGTGTGATGTTTGTTCATGTCTTGCAGTTCTCAAACATCTGATGTTTATTCTGTGTGGCTCATGTTAAGCAAGTTTGGCCACACCTGTAATAAACTAATCACTGGTTTTCAACACTGGCACTACTAATATGATAGGCAGTATTTTCTTACTGTCCTGGGAATGGAGAAAGGGGATCATATGTTGAACTAATCATCATTTGCTTGTGTGTCACGTGTTAATGTTGATATGCCGTTATTTAACAACGTATAAGATACAATCTGTAATACTCATGTTTTCTCAAATGTTCACTTTTTTTAACACCAGGATTCCCATTGAATGTCTTATGCCTCCTGCCTCATTTAATTCAGCATTTTGACAGTCCTAACCAGTTCTGCAAGGATATAGCAGAACGGATTGCTCAGGTATTATCTGTCTTTAGTAGCAAATATTATTAAGCCTCAAATTTACTTTTGCTTTGCTCTTAATATAGTTTGATTTTCATATATTGTTAGGTTTGTCTAGAAGAAAAGAACCCAAAGCTATCAAACCTTGCTCATGTCATGACTCTTTATAAAACACACAGCTACACAAGAGATTGTGCTACATGGGTCAATGTTGTTTGCCGTTACCTTCATGAAGCATTTGCTGACATTACTCTGAATATGGTTACCTATTTGGCTGAGGTATGTTTTTACTAGTCAACCCTTTTTATCATCTTTGAACTAGTTTTCTGAAGTAATAAGTTCAACATTATAGTCTTGGGCTGGCATTAAACAGATATCCTCTCTCATTGTCCCCATCTCAAACTGGAAATTAGCAATGACTTGGTTTAGGAAAGTAAAAATAAATACATGTGAAAAGCTTTGTGTCAGACTGGAATCAGGAAGTGTGGTTCTTATAACGAGTACTTGGTCCACTGCTTTTTAACTTGTTCATTAATGATTTGGAGTTGGGAGTAAGCAGTGAAGTGGCTACATTTGCGGATAATACCAAGTTGTTCAGGGTGGTGAAAACCAGTGAGAATTGTGAGGCACTCCAAAGGGATCTGTCAAGGATGGGCAAGTGGGCGTCGTCAACATGGCAAATGGAGTTCAATGTGGCCAAGTGCAAGGTGATGCACATTGGAGCCAAAAATCCTAACTATAAATACACATTGATGGGGTCTGAACTGGCAGAGACTGATCAAGAGAGAGATCTTGGAGTTGTAGTAGATAACTCACTGAAAGTGTTGAGACAGTGTGTGGCTGCAGTAAAAAAGGCCAATGCTATGCTGGGGATTATTAGGAAGGGTATTGAAAACAGATCAGCCAATATCATAATGCCCCTATGTAAATCAATGGTGCGACCTCATTTGGAATACTGTGTGCAGTTCTGGTCACCACACCTTAAAAAGGATATTATAGGTTTGGAAAAAGTGCAGAAAAGGGCAACTCGAATGATAAAAGGGTTGGAACACTTTCCCTATGAGGAAAGGTTAAAGCGCTTAGGGCTGTTTAGCTTGGAGAAACGACGACTGAGGGGTGACATGATTGAGGTTTATACGATTATGCATGGGAAAGAGCAGGTAGAGAAAGAGGTACTTTTCTCCCTTTCTCACAATACAAGAACTCATGGGCACTCCATGAAATTGCTGAGCGGTCGGGTTAGAACGGATAAAAGGATACTTCTTCACCCAAAGAGTGATTAACACTTGGAATTCACTGCCACAGGAAGTGGTGGCGGCTACAAGCATGGACGGCTTCAAAAGGGAATTAGATAAGCATATGGAGCAGAGGTCCATCAGTGGCTATTACCCACAAGGTATAGATAGGGGCTCTGGGGCAAGTGATGCTCTGTCTTCTTGGTGCTTGGGGGGGGGGTCAACAGTGGGAGGGCTTCTAATGTCCTGGCCCCACTGTTGGACCTCCTGATGGCACCTGGTATTTTTGGCCACTGTGTGACAGAGTGTTGGGCTGGATGGGCCTTTGGCCTGATCCAACATTGGCGTCTCTTATGTTCTTATGAGTTTGAAGTGAGTGTAGTACCAATTAGGACAAAGTACCAAGAGCACATGTCTCCTAAGGCTATGATATATTAAATTAAATTGCCTGACTTAAATAGAATTATCTGTTTGTATCTCTAGTAGCCAGAGTGTTTCCATTTGTAAGAAAAAAGATTGCATGTAACTATAATCTGCTGACCTCTCTAAACCAAATGTTCATCATTCTGCCAGGAGAAGTATGAACTTGCTTTGTACTATGCTGGGGAAGTGAGGGAAACGCTACCTCTGGGAACTGCTCACATAGGTTACTATTGCTAGGGTAATTTATATGGAAGAGCCCTCAGTGGAAAAAGCATCTCAGTCTGTTCTGTTTTACTACATCACCTTATTATCTCAGGCTAGTTCCCTGCCAAGTTTTTCCATCAGTATCTTGTTAAGCTATTTTCAGACTGGAGCTAGTGAATGCTGTGCTCACTGAATTCCATTTCACATCTTCCGTTAGCAGAATTTCTAACTGTTGTGTGCTATGGACTTCCTCTAATCCAGGGGTCCCCAAGCCTTTTAAGCCTGTGGGCACCTTTAGAATTCTGACATAGCATGGTGGGCCCAAAAATCACAACTGCAGGAGATGGAGCTAGCCACAGAATGGCTATCGCAGCTTTCCTTCAGTCGCACAGTAAAGGTCCTTGTGCTGTGGTGGCAGCTGCAGCCAAAGCAATATTTTTTAAAAAAAATTGTACGGCCAATCAAATCTCCAATGCAATCAGAAGCCTGGATGGGCAGAAGTCCCATTTGGCATCACCCACATCCTAAAAACACTTGATGGGAGCCAAGATGGCGGGTGTCATGGCACCTACTGGCACCGTGTTGTGGACCCCTACTCTAACCGAAAATCATCAGTGGGTTAGATTCAACCATTCTGCACCCAGAGTTTTCTCTCTGAAAGGGGTCTTTGAAGCTTTTCTCTTCATGATACATTCTCCATACACATTACTTCTGAAGGCTGTAGGAAACAATGTGAGATGTGGCATGAGGATGGACTGCAGGAGGAAGGAGTTTCCTCCTGTAGAAGTGAGGTTCCTAGACATCATAAATGACTGTACATGGGAACCGTGGTTACAGAGCAAATCAGTCGAGATTGAGGTTTAATTCTGGTGTGAGATGTACAGGTTGTTGCAGTGACCACAAACAGTGACCACAATCCTATTAAGATTTGCTTCAATGACATGAACAGAAATGAGCACAGGGCAGACCTGTAGCTACGGTGGGGCCTCCTGGTGCCTGGCTCCCTGACTTCTTCCCAAGGATCCATAGCTTTTGGGGGGAAGCAGGGGGAAGTGCGCATGCCTGCACTCCAAGCCATGAATTTGCAGCTTGGAGTGCAGACGCATGGCCCCCGCTTCTCCCCTAAAGGTTTTAAACTTTAAATGTTTTTAGGGAGAAGCGGGGGGAGGCAATGAGCACCTGCACCCCACGCTGCACGGCTTGGAGTGCAAGGCACACGTGGGACCTCCCCCCACTTCTCCCTCACAGCATTTAAAGGGACCCTTTAAATGCTTTGGGGGAGAAGTGGGTGCTGCATGCGAATTTCAGTGCCTCCTAACTTTTTAAAAGGCCCCCCAAACTAAAAAATCCTGGCTACGAGCCTGGCACAGGGTCTGGCAAAAGAAGTGTAATTTAATAATTAATGCAAGTGAAAAAGAGAATTTGAGGAGCAGGAAGAGATTGGATTTATACCCCATGGCCCTTCACTACCCAAAGGAGTCTCAGAGCAGCTTACAATCTCCTTTCCTTTCCCCTCCCCACAACAGACACCCTGTGAGGTAGGCGGGGCTGAGAGAGCTCTTGACAGAGACTGCTCTTTTTCAAGGACAGCTGTGCCAAAACTGTGGCTTGCCCACGGGCATCCAGCAGGTGCAAGTGAAGGAGTGGGGAATCAAACCCGGTTCTCCCAGATTAGAGTCCGCGCACTTTACCCCTACACTGGCTCTGTTTGTTGTGACTTCTGAATAGAGCATGTATTATATAAGTCAGGCATACACATTTAATTGGGTACAATAGTATAGTGAAAGATTCAGGCATAAAGGATTCATAGGTGGTGGCAGTGGTGGAAGTGCTGTCAAGTTGCAGCCGACTAATGGCGATCCTGTAGGGTCTTCTAGGCAAGAGACATTCTGAGGTGGTTAGCCACTGCCTGCCTCTGCATAGTTACCCTTGACTTCCTTTGTGCTTTCCCATCCAACTAACCAAGGCCAACCCTGCTTTAGCTTCCGAGTTCTGATGAGATCAGGCTAGCCAGGTCAGAGTATTCAAGTTATGGTGTCTATTTATTTGAAAAGGATTTTGAACTCACTTTTTCTTTTTCCTTACAGCTTCTGGAAAAGGGGCTTCCTACTATGCAGCAGTCACTTCTGCAGATAATCTACAGTCTTCTTAGTTATATGGACCTCTCAAACATTCCAGTAAAACAGTTTAACATGGAAGTGCTAAAGACCATTGAAAAATATGTGCAGGTAAATTTTGTATACAAAGATGTGGCTACTCAGAAATATTAAAGATTTGCCTAAAATACTAGAAATAGTCATTTTTGTGCCTAATATCTTGGTGATTCTGTTTGGCTTATACTGAATATGTGCAAGTGATCACTGAATAATCAGGGATGCAATAATCAAGTCCAAATAGTTCTGAATGCCAGAGTGAGGAGGCAGCCTCAGTGGAATGCCTTGATTTCTGTGTCCTGTGTGTGTTGCCCTTCCAGAGCAACTGACTGGCTGCTGTGAAACAGGTTGCTAGACTTGATAGATCAGTGGTCTGATCCAGCAGTGTTCTTCTTTTGTTCTTAATTCTACAGTTAGAATCATTATAGGATTTCAGCATATATTCATGCACTTACTTAGTGTTCATAATTTATGATACTTCCAAGGTGCAAGTTTTCAAATACCTGAAGAATTTTTCTGCAAAGAAAAGTTAGCAGAGGTGAGTGGGAGTACAGGAAAGGACGCCCAAGAATGTTAGACTCCAAACTCCAAAGCTGTCCACTGAGCACCATCCCTTGACATTCTCTGATCCTTATTCAGCCACCATGCCATCAGAATGATACACAGAGGGATGCAGAGAAGAACTCGTAATATAGAATAAATCCAAGCATATTTGGAGAGTATTGGCTCTTCATGAATTCTGTGAGCCATAATGTTTTACTCTAAAAAAAACCCCAAAAAAACAAAAACTCAGGCTCTTCTCCAAATATTGCCCATATTTTCCTTGCTTTTCTGTGGAACAATGAATGTTAGAAATCAAAGGCAAGTGTCAGGATGCCAAATTCTGTGTCAAATAGCAGTATTACAGAAAGGAAATGCAATGTAGTTTCCCTCCTCTTTACTCAGCTGGAAAATAATGCATTCTGCAGAAGGTTAATAATATACTGCAATACTGTTCCAATTTAATTCTCAGTGTGATGCAGTCATATATGTGTGTGTGTGTATCTGTTTTGTCAAAAGCATATAATATTTCAAACAAGTACTATTATAGGCCCCCAAGCATATTATAATTATATGTATTAGTATGTAATTTTATTTGTAGGTAGTATTTGTAGGTAGTAGGTAAATCATATTACAGAATTTATTTCCACTTATATATAATTTGGTGTGGTTTTTCCCCTCAACTTTTGTTTTCAGAGCGTTCATTGGCGGGAAGCCCTAAATATACTAAAGTTGGTAGTGTCCCGCTCTGCAAGCCTGGTTTTGCCCTCCTGCCAGCACAATGAGCTTTCAAAGATGGAAATACATCGTGTGTGGAATAATGCATCCAAGGAACTGCCTGGGAAAACTTTAGAATTCCATTTTGATATTTCTGAGGTATTGCGTTTTTCCCCAATGAACATGTATGTTTCTGTGGAAGCTCCCACAAAATTTTCTATCAGTAGAACATCTTAATGCACTTTCCCATAAACCAGCTGGAACATGTTGCAGCAATTTTGATGTAAGCAGAATGGAAGAGGTATTACATCCTTTGTACCAAATATGGCAAGTAAAATCACACCACAGTTCAGGGGTTGTTCCACATGCTCTGCATGCAGAAGGTCCCAGGTTTTCTGATCCCTAGTTAGAAAGGATCAGTCAAGGCAGATGACTCTGAAAGACATGTAGAAATAAAGGGTCACCTCGAAAAGAAATAATAATTTCCCATAATATGTCATATTCTCTAGCTCCATTTGTTGCAGGTACAGTACTTATAAGATGCTCTGGGTCTACAAACCAGCAAGCAGATAACCACAATGTAGTGTCAAGACCTCAGATCAGGGCTATCGAGGAAGCCCCCAGGCCTCCAGACAAAGATTCCTTTTCCATCCCCATAGCTAGGGGGTTTTGGGGGAGGGGGCCGGGGTTCATGATCCGTGCTGGAAGAAGGTGCAAGAGCCGGATCACGCCCTCCTTGAGTCTCCTCTGCTCTTCCAAGCCCAACCTCCAGGTCACTCAGCGGTGGTGCATGTGTGTGCAGGGAGGTTGGGGAGATGTTCTGCATGCTCTCTTTCTCACACACAAGCACATTGGGGAGGGGGTACATCTGCACGGGCACGTGCAGCAGCAGCTCCCTAACAAAGGCAATAGAGGGACTCCCTGGCAGCTGGTCTGGTTCATCCACCCGCTCAACTCCCTCCCAGCTTTCCCTGGAGGGATCATTGTTTCGCAAGTGCCCAGCTGTCTGAGCACATCCCAGAGCGGCATCCTAAGGAGCTGGCGTGGTGGCCCAGACTTGCAGACCTCCCGAGGGGGCACCCAAAACTGCCAGGACAGCTCTGCACCCCGGAACTTAAACCCCTCCCCGGGAGGGAGGTGGCCCAGGAGAAACATTAGGGGGCCAGGCCCTGTGGGCCCCATGTTAGCTACAGGCCTGTCCCTTTGGGTCCTCCTGATACTATCCAGACCCAACCCAAACATCATATGAAAGCAGATTTCCCTGACTTGGGTAGCTCAGGCAAGCCTGATCTCATCAGATCTCAGAAGCTAAGGAGGGTTGACTTTGGCAAGTAGCCTCCTTGAAATACCAGAAGTGGGAGAAGAAGAAGAAGAGATTGGATTTATACACCGCCCTTCACTTGGAGTCTCAGAGCGGCTTACAAACTCCTTTCCCTTCCCCTCCCCACAACAGACACCCTGTGGCTGAGAGAACTCTGACACAAACTGCTCTTTTTCAAGGACAGCTGTGCCAGAGCTTGTGACTGACCCAAGGTCACATCAGCAGGTGCAAGCGGAGGAGTGGGGAATCAAACCCGGTTCTCCCAGATTAGAGGCCCCCAGTAGGGGTCAGTCATCAGAGGTCACCATAACTTCCAGATATACACTCAAATGTACACACGCACATACACACACACACATGTACATATGGGGTGGGGGAGAGAAAATTCCATCACTTGCTCAACTCCATGAACCCTCAGGGTGACCCAGGACTCACAGAATATTGTCCCCTTAGTCCTGTTTCTCCTTTTGGCAGCCTTTCTGGGAAAAAAAAAACAGCCTATCATATATCAGTTAATGTAGCTGTATCAATTTTAGTGTTTCCTTTTTCAGTTCTAGTATCGTGAAATGTCAAAGTATAACAACAGTGTTTCTTCTTTGATAGAAGGGAAGGAATAAGTAATGCTTTCTGGAAAATAAAACGAAGTGAAATAGTTATATCTTTTTAAAAAATCCTAAACCTGAAATATTAGCCATACTTAAAAAAAAAAAAATCTTAAAGGGATACAGAAACAGAAAAAGGGGGAAGGTGGGATTTTTGTGTTTGTGTGTATACATGTTTGTGTGTGTGTTTGTGTGAGTGAATGAAATTTAGGCATTCGCAGACATCAGAGACTGTTCAGAAATACAAATGATGTATTACATCTGAAAAATTGAGAAATATAAATATTATATAACGTACAAGATATATATATCAGATACCCTCGGCAGGAGAACAGGGTATAAATGGAATAAAATAAATAAATAAATATAACACATATAAAACATATTCAAAGGTATTAGAAACCAATTTTTTCTCAGCCATATTACCACTATTATAATTTAGTTACAGTAAAAAAGTACCATGACATTTTGTTACTTCTTAAAGGAATTTAGAGTGTTATCTTAAACGATGACTACAAAATATATTTCAATGAAGCGTATTAGCAAATATATATATATGAAAAATGTTAGTTATTCTAATTATACAAACCAGTGTAATGGTCTCTAGCAAAAACAATAAACAGTAAACAGTATTTCTATTGCAGCATTACAAATCAGACCAAGCAATGATTAATTACATCCCCTCTTTTCAACCTTTATCTGAGTAAGCATAATAGGCTTTCCATTTCTCCTTGAGTTATTTAATCGGTCTTTCATTTATATAGCTCGTTAATCTTGCCATATTAGCCATACTTTTCAATATAGTATCGCTTATTCATTAAAAAAATGTTGAATTCTCTCTCTGACTAAGAGAGCTTAGAGTGCAGTCCTAAGAATCCTTTCCTGGGAGTAAGCCCCATTGTATAGACTTGACTAGGATTCTGAGTAGATTTGCTTATAGGCTGTCAAATCTTAGCTCAGCCACAGACTCTCTAGGTGGCCTTGTTCCCTCAGCCAAGGGAGAAATTACAATGTAGTTGCAAGAATTACTGAGGCAGTTTATGAGAAACTCTTGAAATGGCTCAATATTCTGTTTCAGTTGTTGTTTTTCTTTTAAGACTCCAATTATTGGGAGGCGATATGATGAACTGCAGGGATCTTCAGGTCGGGATGGAAAATCGAGAATAATGCCTGTCACACGTAGTACCTCTTCAACCTCTTCTGGGTCTAACTCTAATGTCCTTGTTCCTGTTAGCTGGAAGAGACCTCAGTATTCTCAGGTAAAATTGTTGCTGGAATGGAGCCTTATTCTAAAAAAATAGTAGGCAATGCTCTTACATGCTTTGTTATATATGGGACATTGCTTAAAATTTCTCTTCTTTTTTTTAAGAAAAGGACAAAAGAAAAGTTGGTTCATGTCCTTACTCTTTGTGGTCAAGAAGTTGGTCTCAGCAAAAACCCCTCAGTAAGTATCATACTTCTTATAGCAGTTTTGAATAATTAATTTAAACGCCCGTTCTAAAGGTTATCTTCCATTTGCCTGAGATGGCAGACTCTTCCATAATTAACAGTATATTTCATGGCCAAAATACAAATAATGGAAAGATCCCGTAGAAATAATGTGCCACCATTTCAAATTAGAAGATCATATATCTGAACAGCGGCATTAAAATGTGGCTTTTTTGGTTAATTCCTTCCAGAATTATTGAACTGTGTTAAGTCATGCCTTAGTTTTCTGTTTGCATCATTTTCTAATTCTGTAATCCACGTACAATCTATAGTTAAGCCATGCCTTAGTTTTCTGTTTACATCATTTTCTAATTCTGTAGTCCTAGCCCTGTTGCATAATTGTGGGGTGTTTTATGCTCGGATTACATTATGTGGCAATCTGACTTCCTTCTCAGCTAGAAATGCAGGCTTTAAATAAATGAACTACTCAGGTGCTGAAACAGATTTGTGTTCATTATATCCCCTTGAAGCATACATGGACAAAACTTTACAAACAGATGTGCAGATATGTTGACTAGAGTAGAGTCTCCCAGTTAGCTCCTTTCTTAGGAAGTGGAAATCTAGTTGTTGAGAGTTCCTCTTAAATTCAGAGGATCCTTGCACAACATTAGCTATTCTATTCAATTCTAGTCAAGAAAGACTGGACATCTAATACTGTTCTTCTTGTCAATCTGTCTGACTTGCAATCCTATAATTTCGGGTATGTTGTAGGGCTGTCTTTCGGCTGTGCTCCTGCAGAGTGCAGGGGGTTGGACTAGATGACCTGCAAAATCCCTTCCAACTCTAACGTTCTATGATTCTACCTTCCTGGGGTTACCACCATTCCTTAACATTTGCTGTATTTGGTTGGCTTCATCTTCCCCGTCCCACCCATTATGTTTCATTATGAAAATATAATCAGAGCTGTTATTGAAACCATAACCTGGGTATCATAAATTATTTAATTTTTATTTATTTATGTAGGCATTTATGTGCTGTCTTTCTCCCCACTGGTAACCCAAAGTGGCTCACAAAAAATACATAATTTAAATGATGAAGAGACAACAAAAATATGCAGCACAGATATATGTACAACACAAATTCCTGGGCTTGTCCAACTCCTATATATCCACTGGACAGCCGACTAATGCTGTGGAGTCTTGTGTGCAAAAATTCCAAACAAGGTAAACAGAATAAGAAGCAAAAGGTGGGTGTGGCTGGATGAGCATACTTCTGGTAACATGGGGGTGTGGCCTAATATGCCAATGAGCTGTGCAGTCATGGGTGTAGCCTAATATGCTAATACGTTTCTGCTGCTGGGTGTGGCCTATTATGCTAATGAGTTCCTGCTGGGCTTTTTCCACAAAAAAAGCCCTGGCTAAGACAAAAATGTGTGAGCCGGAGGCTGTAAAACTGTGAGCTAGCTCACACTAACTCAGCTTAGAGGGAACACTGCAGCCGACTTAAGCAAGCCCTGGTCTTAAGGGTGAAGAGCCATTTGGCTCTTTCCAAAAAACTTGTGTCTCTGGCCACGCCCAGTCTTTAACAGAAACTGAAGCTCAGCTTGGAGCTTATGCAGCCTTTTTTTGTGTGATGGCTGCTGTTCTTTGGAACTCTCCTTCAGCAGACATAGTCCTTTTGGTGGGGAGTAAAGACACATTCCTTGAGCAAGTGGGTTAAGCAAGTTGCTTTTGCTGATTTTTTGTTGTCATTGTTTATTCTGATGCACTGATTTGGTTGGCCTGTTGTTTTTTTCTGGTTATTCTTGCCTACTAGTTTAGATCTACTTTTTAAAAATTGCATTGTTGTAATATTTTCATAATAAGTTAGCATGGAAGTTTTTGTTACTCAGAGAAGATATTCTATACATGTAGCAGATAGGGTATGTAGCAGATAGGGTAAGGAGTCACTAATCTATGGGTAGCAGAAAAGAGCGTTGAAACAATGATTAGAGTAGATGGGGTATGGAGGACTCCAAGGCAGATTCTTGTATGCTGACCTACTATGGATGGCTGAGCTTTTGTGGCAATGACTATTGCAGATTGTTTTAGAACTATTTCGCTTACAGCAGGGGCTGTGGCTCAGTGGTCGAGCATCTGCTTGGCATGCAGAAGGTCCCAAGTTCAGTCCCTGGTATCTCCAGTTAAAAGATCTGGCAGAGACCAAGGGACAAAGTCTCAGACCCTCCTGGAAGTAAAAATCAAGGAAGCTACCACTTGCAAGCTGAGTTTCACAGAATAATTAGTCTGGTAGCTGTAGCCAATGAGGGCTGTAGTACTGGATTCAGATTGAAGCCTCCTGAATTCAGGAACTCCACGAAATGTAAGTGGTTGATTTTAAAATTGTGCATAATTAATCAATAAAAGAGCAGTGAACAGTGAAGATAAAAATAACAAAGCTGTAAGTCTAAACTAAGCACATTTGCAAGCATTGGTTCAAGATCCTGATGTTATCAAAAAGAACGAAGTCCAATGGGGTTCCGAAGTCCAAGACAAAGTTTCCAGACAGTAAGACCCACACAAAACAAAGTCAGATGTAATCCAGACACAGGGTGAAATTAAAATGAAAAATCTTTCCTTTATGCCTAACAAGCTGTGTTGGCCTGATTCTGATTAACCAATCGGATTTATAGCAAATTATGTCATGCCTGTCAGGTCTGTTGCTAACCAGGTGATCTGACCAATCAGATGGGCTTGCCAATTAACCCAGACACCCAGCAGCTGCATTGGCTTCAACCACACAAACATCTTCTCCCACCCGTGAGCTCAGGCACTAATGAGATGGAATGTACCATCCTAGATTCTTAAAGCTACCAGACCTAATGGTGTGACCAGCAGCTGGGTTACCTCCCATCCCCCTTATCTAAGTGTTTGAACCTACAAGCTGCTCAAGCTATATTTCAGAGAAAGAAACTTCCATCTTTTACTAGACCTCAGCCTAAACCATTGTTTTGAATTGAACAAGAAACTGCTTAAAGAGGCCAGCTTCTTCATACCAGGTTTTCAAAAAAAAATCTGAAATGTTTTTTAAAACAGGCATTTAAAAAAAACCCAAGTTATAAAAGCAATATCTGCTTCTTTAAGAAAAGTGTGCCACTGAGAGCTCATGAGACTACACTGTGAGATCTCAGTGGCCATTTTGAGGGTTGCCTTGCAATATTGCCAAGGTTTTGAAGTCTCTGTTATAAAGGCAGTGCAGAAGGGGGTGGGGAGACAGAGCGTCTAAGAAAGATAAAAGAGATGGAATATAAAGCTGGAGTAACGAAAGGGAAAAGAGAAAGTTGAAGATAGGGAAGATACTGCTGGGGAGAAACAGAACAATGTTAGGTAGGTGGGTGACAGAGGATGTAAGGGGCTACCAGGATGTAAGGGGCTACCAGGAAGAGAAGCTGGGGGCATGGGGAG
>NW_015174317.1:165629-175647 GCF_001447785.1 Gekko japonicus | reverse complement strand
GAGAATTTACATCCTCCTATGAGGTCTTCTGGGTTTCCCACTTGAAAGTATCCTCATTCTAAAATGTATATTGTAGTTTTAGAACCTAATTATTTCTGTATCAGTAGAATTCAAACTCTCTGTTCCCATGGAATCCTTTTTTATATTGATGTGTCTGGCATGTGACCATTGTGTATTGCTGGAAATTCTGGTGCATGGATGTCCTATTTCTTAAGGTCCTGTTTGTTTAAGTTAAAAGAGTTGGCAGGCAGTTTGATTATTATTTTTTAGTTGCAGAATTTTGTGTTTCACCTTTCTGCCCTTGCATAATACAACATAACGAATATAAAACATCATAAAACCATATTTAAAATATAATTTTAAATTAAAATAAAATTTAAAAAAACCCAGCACTAGGGATGCCAGCCTCCAGGTGGGACCTGGGAATCCCCTGGGATTATAACTCGTCTCCAGACTACAGAGATCAGATCCCCTGGAGGAAATGGTTGCTTTGGAGGGTGGTATCTTTGGTATTGTACCCCACCGAGGTCCCCGTCCTCCCCAGGCTCCATCCCTGAATCTCCCAGAGTTTCCCAGCCTGGATCTGGCAGCCCTACCCTCCCATCCTCTGCTGGTGGCCAGGCGGGATCTGGCGACCCCACCTAACTTACATAATTAAAACAATTAAAATATACGTGCAATATAAGAACAGCAATTAAAACATTGATTAGGAAGGAGGGTCACTGAGGGAATGCTAAGCAAAACAAAAAAGTCTTCATCCACTGGCAAAAGACAGCAACAGAAAGGGACAGACAAATCTCCTTCGGGAGAGAGTCCCAGAGTTCTGGTGCCATGACCGAGAAGGCCCTCTCCCAGGTTGCCACCCACCTATTCTCAGAAAGTAGGGGCATCTGAGGCAAGGCCTCCAAAGATGACCTTAATATTCGGGCAGGTTCATAAGGGAGTAGGCAGTCCTTCAGGTAGGCTGGTCCTTCAGGTATGCTGGTCCCGTATAGGGCTTTGAAGGTCAAGACCAGGACCTAGAATTGTGCCCAGAAACAAATTGGGAGCCAGTGTAGATGGACAAAGACTGGGGTGATATGATCCCTACAACCCACTCCACTCAACATCCTGGCTGCAGCATTTTGTACCAATTGAAGTTTCGGAACACTTCTCAAGGGCAGCCCCACATAGAGCACATTACAGTAATCTCATCTAGATGTAAACAGGGCATGCACCACAGTGGCCAGATCTTTTCTGCCCAGGAAAGGCAGACCAGTCTAAGCTGGTAAAAGGCACTCCTGGCCACTATCTAGCAGTAGGCCTGGGTCCAAGAACACTCCAAGACTATGGACCTTTTCTTTCAAGGGGAGTGCAACCCCATCAACAGTGGCTGACACCTTTAATCCTGGGTCAGATTCTCCACCCTCCAGTAGCACTTCCATCTCATCAGGATTACGCTTCCGTTTATTAGCCCACCTCCACTTCAAAACTGCCTCCAGGCAGTCCAGTCCAGAGTTTCTGTAGCCTTCCTGGGATCAGCTGAACATGCTAGACAGAATGGAGTATTGTCCACATACTCATGACAGCCAAGTCCAAATCTCTGGATGACCTCATCCAGCGGTTTCATGTAGACATTAAAGAACATAGGGGACAAGATAGAACCTTGCTGGACCCCAAAGGCCAAGGGGATGAGCATCAGTACTGCAACACCACCTTCTGAAACCTACCCTTCTGGGAGGACCAGAACCACCACAGAAGTGCCTCCCTATCCCAGCCCAGCCAGGTGGTCCAAATGTATGAAGAAATGTAACTTCTAGAGCAGTTGTAGCAGAATGGTTATCAAGAGAGGATATTTTTTATCAACACAGATTAATTAATAAAGTAAGTTTGTTTAATAAAGTCAAATATTTATTTGAGTAAAATTCATGTTACTGAGACCTGAGCTAAAATTTACCATGCACTGGTGAGTGTCACAAAAACTGAATATGCCTTGGAAAGCATCCAACAGGCCTCTTAGAGGATTATTCCCTTATTCGGTACCCTTTGCTATGAATTCTCAACGCTTGTTTTTACCAATAATGACATTATTAGTGAAATCTGCTGAACAGGTCCAGGTACAAAGGGGTGAGAGGTTTCTACAAGTATCATTCTGCAACTATACAGAAAATATGATACCCTCCTTTTGACCCCCAAACTGAGGAAATTGTGCATTGCAACTGGGACACTTCACAGATCAGCTGGTGGAGTAGAGCCTGAAATCTCTTGAGACTTAAAGCACCGTTTTGGGTTGCCATATGAACCCAGCCAGAAACTGAGAGCTTCAATTCTCATTGTGCTGTGGATCTGTTTGCAGTGTACACTATCCTCCTGCATCAGGTGGAATGGCCAATGTTTGTTCAAGGATGCTGATGACATGCCTAGAGCACGCGCTGCTGTGTTCAGGTTGGTTTTGCACTTCTTAATGGTGACCAAACCCTTGCAAAGTACCGTATTTTTCGGACCATAAGACGCACCTGACCATAAGACGCACCTAGTTTTTAAAGGAGGAAAACAGGGGAAAAAACATTCTGAACCCTGGGGCTGTCATTCCAGTTCCTGAACACTCCTGGCACACCCTGGGGCTGTCAATCTACTCTGTGGCCTGTCATTCCAGTTCCTGAACACTTCTGGCACACCCTGGGGCTGTCATTCCACTCTTGGCCCTGCCATTCCAGTTCCTGAACACTCCTGCTCCACCGAAGTAATTTAGGGGAACTGAGTTGTGCAGCTGAATATCTACCAGACATTTGGCAACACACTATCAGTCCTTAACCGGGTTCAGTGTGTCTGGGACTGTCATAGCTGCATAGCCCCAAACTCACAGAGGTATCTAGAGAGTCTATATAAAACTGAAATCACGCTTCACAAGGTTCTTGGCAGCTGTTTATGCAGCTTTATAGAGGAACATTGCAAGCCTACCTGTTCTTCCATCCAGATAGGCCTGAGGTTGTGATGGGAATAGGCACACCTGATTGGGACCTGGTGGTCTAGAATACATTGGGCAGGACTGTAAGCACACTATTTGATATGATCTATTTTTATTTCTTCATTTATGGTACTGTATGTTTTGGTGAGAAATGAAGTATTCGTAGTTCCTGCTGTGAACTTCCATGATTTCTTGTAGTCCTGGATTCTTCTGACCATGCTCATCACAGCAACATCGAAGATTGCAGCTGTGACAGACTGCGCTTTTCAAAAACTTAGAAGTGCTGCACAAACAGCTAAAGAACTTTGAAGGATTAATTCTTCACAGAAATAGAGAGCCTTGAATGACAGGCTGCAGCAGTGATTGGTTAGCATCAGCTGAGCAGAGAGAGACTTTAGAGCTGACTGCTGAGGAGGAGAATTCATTCAGAATTCAGCCCTGACTGAGAGCAGTTTAACACAGACAGGAGAACTGGAGGAAGTTAGCAAGGACCAGAGGGTAGACAGACTCCCATTCGGGCCAAGGAAAGGGGATAGATCTTCTAGAGAGAGAAGCCATTTCTCTACCCAGTCTAAACAGGGAGATAGCTCTGAAGACTGCAAAGATCCCTGGTCTGGTGTGGGTAGAAACTGCCTTTGGAGACCTTAAGTCAGTTAAAAATTTAAGAGAAGTACTGGTGTTTCAAGAGAAGGGGTTTGGGTACTGAAAAGAGTGTACCAGCCTTCTGGAAACCAAAAGAGTCAGAGAATACTCAAAGAAAGTGTGCTAGAGTGTTTGGGAAAACACTGGAACAAAAGCCTCTGAACATAAATATTTAAGTAGCTGTGAATAGCTTAAGAAACTCATTAGCCTGAAACATAAGAACTAAAGTCTGTGCATGGACTGAAATTTGAACCCCTGATTTCACCTGACCTTTCACTTCTATGTTCAATAAAATATTCTGTTAATTTGGAATATAAAAATATCTCTAGGGCCGTTAAAGGGGGCTCCCAATCCTTCCCTCAGGTTCCTGGGCTGAGCAAACAGCCAAAATATTATACTTTGACAGGGTGGGACAGCCAGAGTTCTTCAGGAAAGGGGAAAAAATATTACTAGGGCAGCTCAGTCAGACAGGGAAAGAAAAAAAGGAGGGAAAATCTTGCCTCTGAGGGGAGGGGAGTGGACAGGGGCATCATAGCAGAAAAGTATAGAAAATGAAGATCCTGTTTCCTAGTGCCCCTAGACATTGCTCTATGCATGAATAGCAACATCTATTACTGTAAGAAACATGTGAACTGCATTTTCTTTAGTAACTGGCAGCCCTGGAACATTGTCATACATGTTTTAGCAGCCTCTGGGGCCTAAATTAATGGACGTATCCTGGCACTAGGGTTGCCAAATCTTATTTACTCTCTGAGGGGAGGGGAGTGGCCAGGGGCCTCATAGCCGAAAAGTATAGAAAATGAAGATCCTGTTTCCTAGTGCCCCTAGACATTGCTCTATGCATGAATAGCAACATCTATTACTGTAAGAAACATGTGAACTACATTTTCTTTAGTAACTGGCAACCCTGGAAAATTGTCATACATGTTTTAGCACCCTCTGGGGCCTACGTTAATGGACGTATCCTGGCACATGTGCTGTGGTAGATATTACTTGCCGCTGGTCAGTCTAGATCAGTTGAGAAAGGGAAGGGAATGGTGAGGATGACACTGGGGGGAGCAGAATGGAGCCACGCTTTCTGGAGCCAGGACTCCAGAAAGATCTTAAAATCCTAAATGAATCTGGGGTGGGGGTCCTATAAAACTGAGTATCTTCCCAACCAATTTTGGGGTCCTGTCATCATCACACAGAGCACCATTTTAAATATCTTTAGAATCTGTGTACACCATTTTATACCTGTGTACACCAGAGCACCATTTTAAATATCTTTAGAATCTGTGTACAAAACGAATAAGGTGAGCTTAAAACAAGAAATATTGTAATTATGAATTCTGCTTTATTATTATTATTATTGGGGTTTTCCCCCCACTGGGGTGGTTCTTCAGTATCTTTGAATCCTGTTGCAAACTCATTGTGCTCTGCCTTCTCTTTTCATCAATAGACACTGTGCTAAAACTGGTACAAATATGAATTCAGCTGTAAGGTACAGTTAGAAAAACAGCTGTTTCAGGCTGGATATACCTTTTTGTTTTTTGTGTTGGTCTATTTAAATCCTAAATCTCTGCAGACTTAAGACACACCAGAAAGCTGTTCTGTACAAGCCTCATTGACTTCAGTAGGAGCTGCTCAATAGTGTTTAGGTGTGTAGTGATACAAATATATGTTTTTTTTGTTGTTTTTTTTAAAAACACCAAACAAAACTAGCTAAAAACTGAAAACATCCTAATTTATCTGCAAGTTTGGGAGGGGGCAAAATACGCATTCATTCTTTCTGCAGTTGCTTTTTCATTTCCATAAATGCCTGTAACCACCAAGGCAGCATGAATCTACAGCCATTAGGAGGTAGCTTGGACGTGTTCCTGCAGCACAAAGTTGCGCCTTTGTACAAGTTTAATCTGAAGGCACCTGTCCAACATAAATAATAAAAAAGAACCTTCTAAAAATACCCACGAGAGGAATTAGGTGTGTACCGAAAGCACAGTCCATTAGACTTTTGCTAGCAGAGCCACAGAGAAACAGTTTTTAAAAGAAACATTCCTTTGATTCCCCCCCCCCTTCCCCCTTTTAGGTAATTTTTTCTTCATGCGGTGATTTGGATCTGATTGAGCACCAGACAAGCCTGGTGGCTTCCGAGGACGGAGCACGCGAGCAAGAGAACATGGACGATTCAAACAGCGAGCAGCAGTTCCGAGTCTTTAGGGATTTTGACTTCCTTGATGTGGAACTGGAGGATGGGGAGGTACGGTACATTCTCTCTATAAAAGAACTTTGCTCTTGCCTCAGAATAAGCCACGTTTTAACTCTTCCCAACCATAATATAATGTTCTCTTTCTATTTTAAGCAGAAGTGTAACTGAGCAACTGTAAAACTTGATTTCGAGTGAACTTTTTTCCTCAGGATGTTTACACAGTGTCAATGCAGTAGCCTAAAACTGTCAGGTTACCACACCCTTCCTAACTCCCAGAGTAGTTTACCACACCCTTCCTTACTCCAAAAGTAATTTTTGTTGCTGTTGTTACTCATAACACACTTTAATGCACTCTGCAGAAGCATTCCTGGAAGGCTAAAGCTGGACTTCCTAATGAACGACGCAAATACTGCCATTCCATACATTAAAAACTTTTACATCACTTAGTGTGTTGAAACGTCTGATGTGCCAAACTGTTAAAAATATGCAGGATTTGAATTTATACAGGTTATGCAGCAGAGTTGTTTTAAATTAATCATTTTCCTCAGTGATCTTCTTGAATTCTAAGGGCAGAGGTATGCACATGGGCACATATCCTCCAGCGTTTCACAGATGAAAATAGGAACGCACTTGCAACACCCCAGTTTCCATACCAAGCATTAGTGACCAATTCCCCAATTTCACATCATCGAGATCTCTATTCAGTGTGTTTATGCTGTATTCATTTAGTTTATGATAGTACTGTTTTAATAGTCAGAAGGGGGAGGTTGGCACTTGAGATTAAAGATACGCAGGAGGAACATAGTTGCCCTACAGTCTGTTACGATTGGGTCAAAATGAGCCTCACTGGCATGGCAGCTTCTGCCCTTAATGCTAATGCGTGTGTCTCTGTTTATATGCATGCGCATTAAAAGCAAGACGCATTGACCCATTCCACAGAGAAACCCTGGTGAAGCAGTTGAACCTTGAAAAATGACAACTGTAGCAGATTACACTCACATATATTTAACATGGTATATTTAACAACGCAAAAGTGATCGGCATCTCAAAACAGGCTTCATCTCTGGTAAACAGGAAGAGCTGCACATCTCTCTATAGAATGAAACTGATGGAATCACCAGCACTTAAAAGCCCTGAGGCGGTTTCTACACTGCTCTGCTGTTAGTGATTTCATCATCTTCAGAGAGCAAAACAGGAGCCTGAGGGCATGTAATCAGGCCTTGGCAGGTAAAAGCCTGTGTCAGTTCATCTTTAAGTGGAGCGGCTGCAAGGGCATATTATTCAGCTGACATCATATACTTGAAGGGCAGGGAAGATCTTGTTTTGTTATTTTTTTTAAAAAAATGAATGTATTTTACTGGTGCCACGGATATGTCCCATCTGAGAATTCCATTTTTTTTTTTGGGGGGGGGGGAATCATATTTAGGTTGTGGAGTCCCCTGGATTGTGCTCCAGCTACATTATGCCCCACTCCCACATCTACTTCTGCACAGCAGAAGGGCCAGTGAAAAAGGAAAACTGGGCCAGAAAGGAAAGAGAAGTTCAGAAGGGCATTCTTATCTGCGCAAGTACTTCCATGCCACATACTGCGGCAGTACGCGGTCCCTCTTCTTCTGTGCCCACCTCCAGAGTGTAAATTACTCTCTAGCATGGCCCAAGCTAATCTGGAGAATATTGGGAGGGAGGAATGTGAGAGAAGTGAAACACAAAATAGTTCTGGAATCGGATAGTGCTACAGCCAAATTAGACGTGATGTCTGACTGCCATAGGAACTGACGTTCTCTCCCTGTACTGTGCAATTTTCCTGACCCGGAAATGGCCTCAAGCAGGGATGGATTGGCCATTGAACTGATAGGGAAATTTCCCAGTGGGTCACTGGCAGCCAGAAGCAAGCAAAGTCAAGCCCCAGCGACTCTTCTGGTGCCTTAGGGACCACTTGGCTTGGATGCTTTAGGGTTCATGATGATCAGTATCAGCTTCCCCCTCCCCCCCCCGGGCCATTTGAACTTCTCAGTCCACTTATTTGCCCTTATTTGCCCATTATGTGTAGAATTCAGTGTATGTCTTTTAATTTAAAGAAAATCTAAACAGCATCAGAGTTCTGTGAAGCAAGAAGAGTCACCCTTTATTCTCATTCCATTTGTTAGGAAGGAATTCTGTGTGTTTGTGTGTGCGTGCGCGCAGACATAACATTTCTTAAAGCTGAGTGTGTGATCCTCTTATTAACTTAAGGAAGGCTGTTTTTCTTTAAGTGTCTTCCTCTGTTACAGGCACGGATGCCAGTCCCCAGGTGGGGGCAGGGGATCTCCCAGTTTGGCGGGTTCATGCCCTTTAAATACTTTGGGCATGAGGCAGGGGGGCTGCGTGTGTCTGAACTCCAAGGGGTGAATTCGCCCCTTGGAGTTCAGCCCCCACCCCATTTTTTGCTGAAAGCATTTAAAAGGTGCCTTTAAATGCTTTGAGCAAGAAGGGGGGGGCACCTGAGCTCCAAGCAGCAAATTCACCTCTTGGAGTACAGGTGCGAGGCAGGGCACCAGTCCCCAATGTGATGACATCAGTTTTATGTGATGTCATCATGTTGGGGACGTCCCCTCCCCCTCCAGAAATGCCCCCCAAAGTCCCCCGCTGGGAACTAAGAAGGACCTGGCGAACCTGGTTACAGGAGAGAACAACAGTTCGTGACTATCTTTTGTGTCCTAATGCTTTGGGCAAGGGCCAGGCAAGTCACTTTAGACGTCATTAACTGTTCCATCTGAATGATCTTTTGCTGCTGTTTGTGTGAATTGGAAGGTAGGGCAATTTTTATTTTTTTTTGGAGTTGTATGGATGAAAACCATATTCTCTCCGGTCGTGGGATGCCTGAAATCTCTCTGAGACTGGTGATGGGAAAGACCTCTGCTTGGGACCTTGGAGAATTGAAGATAATAGCAGGCAACATAGATAAATAATCTGAGTCAGTGTCAAGCAGCTTTCCATGTCCCTGTAGTTCTCTATTATTTTTGTTTTAGAAATGGGAAATTGAATCACAAGAAAAGAATCGCTTAGAGGACTGAAGAATAAAGGCTTGGGCAACTGCAGAAAATTGGCCCACTGTCCAGTGTCAGCTACTTCATTGCGGCACACCAGTAATTCTAAAGTAAATGCTTCTTGACAAACAAGAAGCAGCACCTAGGTCTTGGCAAAGAAGCACTAATCTGTAGGACTTGCTGGAAGATGTTGTATGACAGCCATAAAGCATAATAATAGATAAATAAATGGAACATTTTCTGGTAGGGTTCCATTCTTCTGGAAAGGATTGCCACCTAGCTAATATTAAAGAGCCAGGGTGGCTAATATGGCCTTAATGTTGCTGGCTGTCTTTTGACTGAACTCAGTATTTTCACAATGACTTATTTTAGAGTTGTAGGATTTCAGACACTTGGCCAACTGGCCAGAGAACCACTTGCTTGTATGCAGCAAGAAAATGTTTACTTAAATACTGTCTCTGTGCTCTGTTTCCTTAAAAGAGATTCAAATTTCATCTTTGTTGACTTTTGGAAAAAAGAATTTTACCTTTAATTGAATTGCATTTAATTTACTATACCAGAAGTGAACAACCTGCTGGCTACTTTTTAATAATCTGGACTGACGAGAGTTGCCCATCCACCGGAAGGGGATGGAGGGGCAGGGTTGCCAGATACAGGTTGGAAAATTCCTGGAGATTTGGGGATGGAGCCTGGAGAGGACAGGGACTTCGGTAGGGTACAGTGACCCTCCAAAGCATCAACCCCAGGAGAACTGATCTCTGTAGCCCGGAGATGAGCTGCAATTCTGGGGGATCCCCAGGTCCCATCTGGAGACTGGCATCCCTAGGGCTGATTTATTAGCCTCCTGGCAAACATCAGTAACTGCAAATGGGCACTACAAATAAAAGAATTAGACTAATATCACAAAATATAAAACCGACCGCATCATACATCATGTTAAGAGTTTGTCAGTGATGTTGCATCATTCATCAGTAAGCATCTCCGTAAATTTAAGGTGTTTCCAGTCTTATGTTCAAACTGTAAGTGATCTGATCTCTTAGATGTCTTTAAAAGATTTGTAGGAGGCCATGGTTTCCTTTTAACTAAGATCTGAATGTCTCGCAATCCTTCTCCCCTGATTGTAGTAGTATCTTACTTACTACTGCCAGGGGTCATTTCGTAGAAAAAGAGGTGCAGGAGCTCATTAGCATAACTCATTTGCATATGCCACACCCC
>NW_015174317.1:154591-165580 GCF_001447785.1 Gekko japonicus | reverse complement strand
CTCAGGCTCCACTGAACTGTTTTGGATTGCTAGCTATTTGGGGGGGGGGACGTGCAGATCTGTCCTCACAGAGGAGGGAGAGCTTATACCTGAATAAAACTTGGTCTTAAAGGTGCCACTGGACTATTTTGGACCAGGGGGTTGGGGGGTTCTGCAGCTTATCTGGCTGCTTCTTGCTCTGACTGAAGGCTGGTGGGAGCAGGGGGTGGGGCTTGTTGCATGTGCCCGCCCCCTGGGCTCTTTACTGCCGGAGCTCCGCTCCTGTGCGCTCCTGCAGGAAATGACCCCTGACTACTGCAAAAAAAGGAGAAGGAAGGCAGAGAAGAAAAGTAGCCTCTTTGATTCCCAATGTATTGGTTCATTTAAATACATATTCCTCAGGTTTCAGCCTGGCAGCCCTAGATTTATGTGACAGCATGCTGTCTCCTAAGAGACAGGGAGCCTTTTGCTTTAACTGTATCCATACATTGGCTATAGATCTTTGTCTCAAAAATAACCAACATTCATGGGCAAGTAATTGCAATTAACTGCTTAGGAATTAGAACAGAAGAAAAGTAGCCTCTTTGATTCCCAGTTTATTGGTTCATTTAAATACATATTCCTCAGGTTTCAGCCTGGCAGCCCAAGATTTATGTGACAGCAGCTGTTTCTGTGCTGTCTACTAAGAAACAGAGAGCCTTTTGCTTTAACTATATCCATACATTGTCCATAGATCTTTGTATGATAATAAGGATGATGAAAAGAATTGTATTCTAATTTTTGTCTCAAAAATAACCAACATTCATGGGCAAGTAATTGCAATTAACTGCTTAGGAATTAGAACAATAGTTACTAGAGGGACATGTTGGATCACAACGCTGTTCCATTTCTCTGATGGCCAAAATTTGGGGCTGAGCCAAATATGCAGTTCCCCTAAAACGGTAGTCATCTTAAGGGACAACTCCTCACCTTACGCATGGAAGAGGAGATGGTTGCTGGTTTCAAAGTCTGAGAAAGCCATAGACAATGTTAAAAACACACATTCCAGAGAAGAGGTTCACTCTGTACTAGGATGATTGTTTTTAAGATATAAAATCTTCAATTGGGAAAAAAATGTGTTCGTTTTTAACAATAGCAACATAATTAGGTAATGCTGTAATGTGTTTCCTGTTATTGAGTCTAACAGCTTTGCCCTGAAATGCCTTTACAAATAACTTTTTCAAAAAAAAAGGGGGGGGGTTCTTGAGTTCGAAAGAAGCAACTTCATTCAGTTTCAATGATTAACACTACAGACCTAAGCAGAACTGTACCATTCTAAGCCTATTATCTTTAGTGAATTTATTAGGGTATAACAACTCTGCTTCAGATGGCACTGTTAATTTAGACCCCTATGTTGACTTGAAAGATCTGTGTTTTAGCGTGTGAACAAACACACAGTATTAGGATTGCCAACTCTGGGTTGGGAAATTCTGGAGATTTGGGGGTGGAGCCTGAAGTTTGGGGAGCAGGAGGAGGGAATAATGCCACAGAGCAAAGCAGCCATTTGTTTCCAGGGGAACTGAGCTCTGTAGCTGAGGGTTGCCAGCTCTGGGTAGAGGTATGCCTGGAGATCTTTGGGGCGGAGCCTGGGGAAGGTGAGATGTGGGAAAGGGAGGGACCTCAGCAGTGTACGATGCCATAGAGTCCACCTTTCAATGCAGGCATTTTTCTCCAGGGGATCTGACCTTTGTTGTCTGGAGATCAGTTGTAATTGCAGGATCTCCAGTCCCCACCTGGATTTGGCAACCCTACTGCAATCTGAAGATCAGCTGTTATTCTAGAAAATCTCTAGGCCCAACCTGGAGTTTGCCAACTGTAGGTGGATATATAAGATCCCAGCTGCTATGAAAGTCAATATCATATATTTTAGGCGGAAACATATTTATTCATTTGGTAGCTTTAAACTACGTTGTAGGACAAATGTTTATAAGAGTATGTTTAAACTAAGTATGTTTACAAATACTTTTCTTTATTTGTTTCCTATTTGTTGTATCTGCTATTCAGGAACTTCAGGTAAGATGATGCTATTTGAACTCACATGTGCTAGTGGATGTAATGCTTTGTTTGTATTCTGTTATATATTCTGTCTCTTTCAGTGTGTGTGTGTGTGTATGTGTATGAAGGAGTTTCTGCCTGATGCTATGATATAGATAGTGATTTAATATTCCAAAAAAGCTGAGAAGTAGTTCAATTGTTACTTCTGCTCTAATGCCTGAAATGCAATTCATGGATTTGGTCCATGGTAAAATCCATGAATTCCAGAAGTAATTTTTTGCTTACAGATATCAACATGGGTAACATCCCTATGTTGCATTCCATGAATTATAAGAAAAAGCTGTAAGGGGATCACTTGTGCATCTTCTTTTCCCACTTTTTTGTCATTTATAAACATAGTTTAGGTTCTGTACAGCTTTCTTAAACTATTGAGAACATGGATTTATATATAATTCATTTTCCGTGTGCTTTTAGTTCAATAACAAATAGCATGAAAAATGGCGGTGTTAGGCCATAGGACAGTAGCATTCACATGTTGAACGATCATCCTCATGATGATTCCATCACTTCTGGGATCTTTACATCTTTGTAGAATTGCTTAGGAGATCCTGTCATGCAGTGCCAAATAGTTTAGAGGAACACACACACACTCCTCAAAAGGAATTTTACTGGATCCTCTGCCATTATTTGGTGAATAGCATTGGAAGAGGTTGGGGGAGGCAGAGCCATACAACAGTAAAGTGCATATATAAACTGTCATTGGAGTTGTTTCCCCCCCCCCCAGTTGTAGTTAGCTGTGAAACAAATATTTACAACTGCATACAATACAGGAAATTCCAGATTGCAAAATCAGATGGAACTTCTTCAGATCCTGTAAAAAAAGATGTTTCCTCCTTGAGTCTCTCTCGTGACAAACTGGAAGTTCACTTGTACAAGTAACTGCATCAGTGTGATCTGCAGGCCCAAGACAGTGCCCTCACTCATGAAAAATGGGGGGGAAACCCAAATTTCAGTTTTTCCAGATTTACAAAGAGGTGCTATGATGTGGTGTGAGCTTGTTGCTGTGATGCCACCCTGCTCATATTAGAGAAATTATTTGCACAGGTGTGATCGTAGGACCTGTTGTCAATTCTGTATATTGGGACCTAGGTTTCTCTTCCCAAGCACTGCTGGAGGAAGTGGGGTTTGATTTATTTAGTTCATTTTTAAATACTCTCTAAACTCTATCACCACATTACGATTTCATTGTGTGTATTTGTTTCTGGTCTAGCTACAATTATCTTCGATTTTAAAAAAAATTGTAACAGAAAGATAGCCCTGAAGCCATTCATGCTTTGTTGTTAGAATCAAGCATGTCTACCTGCATGTGAATGACCAAAAACTGAACTAGACATAATATTTAAATAGGGCATGCTTCTTTTTAAATATATATTTTAAAAGAGGGTCTTTTTTTAAAAAAATATGCTTCAGAAAAAATAATTTCAAATTTACATAGTGGAGGCTGAATTGAAATGAAAAATTCTGCCAATTGTGATGTTGATGTTGTGCATGTCAAACTGAAAATACATCCAGATCTGCCTTAGTCCTGCTCTTAAGTAATGTGTTCATGTATGTAATATGGAAAGTCTAAAATATTTTACTTGTGGTTTTCTGTTGTTGTGAACATAAAATGGCTAAAAATCACGAATAGAAGAATTCTTACAGCAGTTTAAATTATTCCGCATAAATTCAAGTGGAAATACACCAGAAATGCTGCCTAGTAGGTGGTGTTTGTTACTTCTGTAATGGGAATCTTACGGTCATTAAAAGGTTTTCGCAGTGTAAGCCACCTGGAACTGAATAGAGTGTTGCCCATTTTGAAGACTTAGCCTTGGGATCCAGGAGAGTTTTTGGGATCTAGGGAAGCTTCATTCATTGACCAGACCACAGTGTCGTAAACCGCCCTTTAAAATGGCATATTGTTGGATTTATTAAAAATACTAATTTAGTAATACTTTTTATGAAGAGAATTTTCCTGCTTTAAAGATATAAGCCTCAATATTTTGAGATGTTAAATAAAACGTTCAGCAGAAAAAAGTACTTGTATGGTGACAGAGAAAACAATCAGTGCTGTGATTTCAGGGTGAAAGCATGGACAATTTCAACTGGGGAGTACGCAGGCGTTCTCTTGATAGTCTGGACAAGTGTGATATGCAACTTCTGGAAGAAAGCCAGCTTTCAGGAAGTACGCCCAGCCTAAACAAAATAAACCACGAAGACTCTGATGAGTCATCGGAGGAGGAGGATCTAACAACCAGCCAAATCCTAGAGCAATCAGAGCTAGTAAGTAGTTAAATTATAGGCTGCTAGTAGCTATATTATATATTTTTTAAGTGTCTCCTTATGCCCTGTGTTCGAAAGGAGTTTGAATGCATGCAATAGGAAGGGGTGGATCTTGCATAGGTAAGTATTCGCTTATTGCCTGCTGTTTTATTTTCATTTGCAAATGTAGAAGAGATTTAGGCTGTGCACAGGAAATGTCAGATCTGATAAGCAGTGCTTTATTCAGTGCATTTTTATAAGTCATACTGGATTAAAGATCCCATCTGAACTCTGCACATTTTGTAATGTAGGATTTACAAAAACAAAGCTTCTGTTTCTGGTAAAATGGCACAAAAAGACAAGTAATGGAATATTTAAGTACTTTTTCTTTCTAAGATCTATGCAAAAAGCTTAGGGAATTAGTAATAAAACCACAAACTTAATTTCTTTCTAAGATCTATGCAAAAAGCTTAGCCACAAACTTAAATTTAACAGTAATCAACAATGGAAAATATGTAACTTTAAGTATTATCATAGAGGGTGCTCAGAATGAATTCACATGTTGGGCATTGTCAAAGCTAAGTCCTCCTATAGAAGCATCATGGGAAATGAATGGGAGCTGTTGTGTAGTTCCCATTAATTTCAGTTGCATTTGCACAGGAGGACTTTCAAGTGGATTGTACTCTTAGTTGTGTTCCTCTTTTAACAGATCATGACGCTTTCCCCTTCCGAAGACACGAACCACATTGACCCCCTTTCCACACCTGGCGAGGCAGCTTCAGCGACAGTGCCTTCTTTCAGCTCCAGAACTTCTAGTTTCAATGCTTCTTTGCCTGAAATGAATAATCTCCAAGTGTCTGAAGATTCAAAGGTGAATTCACATTATTCTAAGAATGCCTTGGGGGGGAGGTTTGAAGTGGATTGGGGATACATTTTTTCTTATGTTAAAAACCGTCATTTTAGGGTTTTAGAATGAAATTTTGTGGTCTAATACAGCACATCCAACTGTAATTAGTTCCAAACTAAGTCTGTGTATTTCCAAGTTAACAGAGCTTGTGAAATGCCAGTACCGCACGCTTCTAGCAAAGTTAATGGGGCCGTATAAAGATTGCCCTGTGGGTGTAAGCATGAATTCCATTTTTCTCCTGAAATGTGGGAGCTTCATTGTGCAGCTGATTACACTGAATTCAGCCCTTGCCTGTTTGGTCTACTTTAGGAATATAAAACTTTGATTATACTGAGTTATTTTTTTAAAAAATGGAAAAGCTGGTGTGTATGAAAATGAAGTTTGGCTGGGACACACTTATCAAAGGTTGGTAAAGTTTTGTAGTACTATCATACATTTATTCTGAAGTTGTTTCTCTGTAGAAATGCTTCCATTTCCAAAATCTAAACACAGCTTTATAATGCAAACCAGAGGCAGACAGAACCATTTTCTTGATGCTGCTGCATATGGACATGTTGGTAGCTGTGCCAGTGCTCTGTCAAATACTGCAGTGTTTCGTTTTGTAAACACATCACACTGGCACAATTCAGGATCAGAGAGATAGATGCTATAAAGATGATAATATTAACTGAAGAAGTTTACATAGCAGTAGTAACAGCAATAACTGTCTAAAATAAACTGATAGTTCTGATATAGTCAAGCTGCCGGACATAAAGCCAAGTTTGGTTTTATTTTCATTTAAGAGAATGCAAAAAGGAAAGGTATCAAGGACATCACTCCCTAATGGATGACAGAACTTCACTCTAGATGCTGCACTGACACTGGCCAACAAGATTTGCACTGCAATTCTAAACAGAGGTACACCCTCCTTAGCCCATAGGATTGAATTTATTTAGAAGGGTGTAACTGTGCTTAGGCTTACAATGCCAATCAGTACCCAAAGGGCTGTGTAGTGAGCTCCATACATAGAGTGGAGCTTTCTGGATTTTCATTTGAAAGCAGCCCTCTCTGTCACCTGTAAAGTCATGCCTGAGTCAGATGGAAACTTAGAAATGGTCTCCGATACTTACCAAGGTTGGGATAGAAAGCCCAGGTATCCTCTGGTACATGTGTTTAAAATGTGGAATTTGCTGCCAATGTAGTGATGGCCACAGACATAGATGGCTTTTGAAGGGGATTAGATTGATTCATGGAGGATAGGTCCGTCAGTAACTACTAGCCATGGTGACTGAGGGGAAATCTCCATGCTCAGAAACACTAAACATCTGAATGCTAGAGCTGGGAGGTAACATCAGGGGAAGACCCACTGCTGTTTTTGAGGTGGCAGGGTTGACATGAGGTGAGACTTGTGACATTGGCCCGAGTGTATAGCCAGGAGTCAGAGGCAAAAAGCAGTATAAGCGCTTAGAGTGAGCGCAAAATCATCAGTGCGCCTACGTCACTTCCAGGTGATGTAGGCATATGGGGGGGGTTGGCATTCTTCCCTGCTCCTGATATTTGCCCCCTTAACAAAAAAAATCTGGTTATGGGCCTGGCCCTCTTGTTGGCCCTCCTGGGGAACTGGTTGGCCACTGTGTGAGACAGGATGCTGGACTAGATGGACCATTGGTCTGATCCAGCGGGGCTCTTTTTATGTTCTTATATGCTGCTCAAGATATGAAAGGGTCTATGGCTTGTATTACAAGCAATTCCAGTTGATGGCCTTCTTTATAGGTTATGTGTTGTGGTTGTTCATATATAGTAAAGGTAAAGGTTCCCTTGCTCGAAAGCCAGTCGAATCTGACTCTAGGGTTGCGTTGCTCATCTCCGTTTCAAAGCCGAAGAGCCAGCGCTGTCCGAAGACATTTCCGTGGTCATGTGGCCAGCATGACTAAACACCAAGGCGCACAGAACGCTGTTACCTTCCCACTGAAGTGGTACCTATTTATCTACTTGAAATTTCTTGCTTTCAAACTGCTAGGTTGGCAGGAGCTGGAACTAGAGACGGGAGCTCACTCCGTCATGCAGCCCACTCGGGTCTCGAACTGCTGAACTACCAACCTTTCACAGCCTGTAGTTCAGCATCTTAACCACCTTTGTGAGGGAGTCATGATGACAGAGATCTAAATAATTCTGCTACTGACTACTGCCAAAAATGTCAACAGGGTACATAGAAAGCTTGCGTTAGCTGACTCAGGTCATTATGTGGAAGAAATGTCTGTTAACAGTGGCAGCTGATGATTCAATGTGGTTGTCTTCTTTAGGAAGCATTTCAAAAATGTGAAAAATTAAAGGAGACTCCTTGACTGTTGCCTTTCAGTATTGGTCAAGATACTTTTTTTTACTGATTAAAATACCATGCACCTGAAATGGCACTTAATTCAATCCCCATAGGCTGAAGGTGCCCAAGAAGAGGAAGATACCTCAGTCCAGGAGGATGATCTCTCTGGCTCTACCAATGAACTCCCAGCAGCTTTTGAATACAGTGATAGTTTTAGCCTAGATATGGCAGAGACTGAAGAAAAAGGTGATCGACTGATGGATCAATATGCACTTGCCAGGTATGCCTTTGTGACATTGAATAGGAACCTCTTTTGTGCATGTGTTTGTGTAAAGTTCTGTGAAAAGTTGTAGTCAACATGGGGACACCATATGGTTTTCAAGGCAATGAGAACTACAGAGGTGGTTTGCCATTGCCTTTGTCTGCATAGCAACCTTGCAATTCCTTGATAGTCTCCCATCCAAGTACTAGCCAGGACCAACCCTGCTTAGCTTCCAAGATCTGATGAGCAGTGTTCCCTCTAAGCTGAGTTAGTGTGAGCTAGCTCACAGTTTTTTAGCCTCCAGCTCACACATTTTTGTCTTCGCTCAGGAAGGATGGCTCCAGAGCAAACGGTAATTAATGCAGCAGCCAAATTGCTTGCTCACAACTTTAATGCCAGTAGCTCACAAAATAGAATTTTTGCTCACAAGACTCCACAGCTTAGAGAGAGCATTGCTGATGAGATCAGGCTAGCCTAGACCATCCAGGCCAGGGCAACCTATTTTATAGAACAGAAAAAATGAGTAAGGGCAAGTCAGATCATTTAAATCTTTGTTGTCTACCTTCAGGCTGTACGTACATGAGCATAAATGAACATGTAGCTTGATTCTTAGCTTTTTCTGTTTGTTTACTTTTGTCCAGTTTTGGCGAGGGCGATAGGAATGTATCACCTCCTCCTTCGCCATTCTTTTCGGCTATCCTAGCTGCATTTCAACCAGCAGCTTGTGATGATGCAGAAGAAGCTTGGCGTAGCCATATCAACCAGCTGATGTGTGATTCAGATGGCTCCTGTGCAGTTTACACTTTTCATGTGTTCTCTTCCCTGTTTAAGGTAAGAGCATAGTTGTGAGAACTACAGGCAATTCGACCTTTTTAATTAAATTAACAAGGTCTTCTTTAGACTTTTGGGGTGTCAATCTGTCCAGGACCAGATAATATTTCCTGAACTCATCAACTTCTATCATGGTAGGAAAATGTCCCAATCCATATCATAGTCAAGCAAATCAATTAATGGAGGACAATTGTTTTAGTGATAGATTTGGCGGCAGAGAAGCAGTAAGTCTGTGAATGCTATACCTAGACGCTAAGAAAGTAGAAAACCCCTTACATTGGTTTGCAAGGTCTTTGTTTTGGACTAATAAGGTGGGGGTTCTCTTCCCAGGGATGCACACAAACACCCCAAGTTGCCTTTCTTATTCCTTACTCTGTAACCTTCTACCTGTACCTTTCTTTCTTCGGGCCAAGGGCTACAAAAGGCAGTTCCAACCTTGGCTGCTTCCATACCAGGGTGATTTTCTATGGTAATCTGGTTGCTGAGGTGATTCTGTGTGATATTGCCTTTGCAGGAGAATTCCAGACAGCCCAGGGTAATCTGTTTGCTCTCAGTTTTTACAACACATGCACAGTGAAGCCCCCCTGCTGTAACAGGACCCTCAGAATTCTCCATTTTATTTTGAGGACCATGGATAAAGCAGTGCTGAATAGAAATATTGGAATACCTTATTTTAAAAAAACACGTCTAAAATCCTTCTACCTGTATGCTGACATCTCCAAATGATCCCCTCCTGTCTGTCTAAAAAGCCAGTGGTTCCCTTCTCTTATGCTAATTATTGCCAGGTACTGGCCCCTTGCAGTCGTCAACAAATTAAAGAGGTAATTGATGGGTAATTGACTAGCTTTTTACTAAAATCCCTCAGTTGCACTGTCTCCTCTTCAGACACAAGAAACTGCTTATGCGTAGTATCCTGCCCAGGAAATACCAAGATTTTGTACAGATTTAAAATAAAGCAGGATTTTTGTTTGTTTGTTTTTGGTGGGAAAGAAATGGATGTTAACAGCCTGTGCATAAAATAGAAGATGATGATGTTGTCAGGCTCAGTATGCATTTTATAGTTCGCCTGCCATAGAGGAAGGAGGAGGGGAAGAGGGGTGTGAAAACGATTGCGTCCGCCAGCTCTCACCCAGCCCAATTATTTGGGACGATTCGGTCAATAACAGCTCTGCCACAGGGCAGACCAAATGTTAGGGAATTGGACATTGGCTGTGAGACATTTGCGAGCTATTTTGCAGATAAAGTCTTGGTGCTTCGCCGCAACCTTAGCGCCACACTTGAAACAGTGATCAAGCTTGAGGCCCATTGCACGTCTTCGGTTTCGACCTTGGATGTCTTCAGCCCTCTCAGTCTGGAGGAAGCCAACAGACTGCTTGCAGCTGTGCGCCCAACCACTTGCAGCCTTGACCCATGCCCTTCATGGCTTATTAAATCTGACCATGAGGGGTTTCAAGGTGCCCTGAAAGAGATTATCAACAAGTCCTTCTTAGGACTTCCGATTTATGGCAACACGCTGGCGGACGCATCTCCTGGACCTCCCGGGGATGTGATCTGCGCACCAGTGGAAGGGGGGGTGACGGGTCGCTACCCCCCCCCCCCGGAGCTGGCAAAAGGCTCCTAGCCATGGGGCTTTTGAGGGGTGACCTCTTCGTCAGCACGATGCTGGGGAATTGAGGCGCTCCTCCGCCCCAACGGTCCTGCTGCTGAGTGTCTGTATGAATCAAGAGCCGCTGACCGGGACAAGTGTTGGAGATTGAGCGTTTTGAATGTGTGCTGAGCGAAGTTGTACGACCAACAATGAACTGTGAGTCGAGTTAAAGCGAAACGAGGATTTAAAAAGAAAGCTACGCCCTGGGAACGGCGAAAAAAGCGAGCGGAGGAGGGGCCCCTCCCATACATATGAACTAAACAACGAAATACTAAGGGGGAAGCAGAAGAAAAAGCATTGAAATCTGTTTTGAGAGACTTAACAGAGCACGGATAAGCGTGTGGGTGTATTTCAGAGACTTTAGCAGATTTTCATAAAAGTAAACAATCCATAAAGATGGCGGGGAAGAGGGCAGAGAAAGACAAACCAGCAAAAGTGAAACCAGCACGTGCGAAGCGAGCGACGGCCACTTTCGACAGTTTGGGCAATATACAGCCCAACGCATCACTCCCCAGCGAGGGGGGGGGACAAGCAGGCAGCAGCGCCCTAGAGGGAGTGTGAGGTTGGCGTAATCCAGCTTCGGAAGAAGCTGAATTGGGCTTTGACCTCCTCCCACGAAGAAGGCAAGTGCCAAGCAACTCTATAGTGGCCGATCGAGCCGGGCTACCGGCATAAATTCTTCGTCAGCAGACTTCTTTGAAGAAGGACAACAACTGTGAGTTAAAAGA
>NW_015174317.1:125578-153634 GCF_001447785.1 Gekko japonicus | reverse complement strand
TCCAGGAGACACCCGCTTGAGTGCAGTGTGCCCCAAGGGGCCATGCTGTCCCCGATGTTATTTAACATCTATATGCGCCCCCTTGCCCAGATTGCCCGGAGGTATGGGCTGGGGTGTCACAAGTATGCTGATGACACCCAGCTCTATCTGATGTTGGGCGGCCAGTCGGACTCCAGACCGGAAGACCTGGACCAGGCTTTGCAGGCTGTGGCTGGTTGGCTTAGACTGAGTTGGCTGAAGCTGAATCCAGCGAACACAGAGGTCCTGTGCCTGAGTCGGGATGGTTCGGGGGTGGGGATCCCACTTTCGACCTTCGGGGGGCTCCATTGGTGCCAGCGCCGGAGGTTCGGAGTCTGGGTGTGCTCCTGGATCCCTCCCTTACTATGGAGGCCCAGGTAGCGGCCACTACTAAGTTAGCCTTTTACCACCTTAGGCTGATTAGGCAGTCGACCTTCGGGGGGCTCCATTGGTGCCAGCGCCGGAGGTTCGGAGTCTGGGTGTGCTCCTGGATCCCTCCCTTACTATGGAGGCCCAGGTAGCGGCCACTACTAAGTTAGCCTTTTACCACCTTAGGCTGATTAGGCAGTTGATTCCCTTCCTTGACCACACTGACCTGGCCCCAGTGATCCATGTGATGGTTACCTCGAGACTAGACTACTGTAATGCTCTCTACATGGGGCTGCCATTGTCACGGATCCGGAAGCTGTCTCCGTAGATGGGAGCACATCCAGCCTGTGCTGAGGACACTGCACTGCACTGGCTGCCAATAGCATACCGAATCCGCTTCAAGATGCTGATTCTTATCTTTAAAGCCATATATGGCCAGGGTCCAACATACCTACCTTTTCCCATATATACCCCAGAGAGCACTACGGTCTGGCTCTCTAAATCGGCTGACCCTCCCTACCCCGAGGGAGGACAAGCTAGCCATTACGAGGGCCGGAGCCTTTTCAGTGGTGGCCCCTACCTGATGGAACGAGCTCCCGGAGGAGATCAGGGCCCTGCAGGACCTTTTGCAGTTCCGCAGGGCCCGCAAGACAGAGCTCTTCCGCCAGGCATTTAATTAGGAGCCGCCGCTACTGCAAGCCGTTACTGCAGAGCTCTGGTCTGTGGTTTCAACATCCAGCTGATTATGAGCAGAAATATCATGGAACATCTGGGCAGTGGAAATTTACTCTGACAATATACCATCTAGGTTAATTTTTAACTACCGCCAGCACTTTGTATTTATATTGTTTTTATTTGTGTGGTTAAATATTTGTGTAATTTTAATGTATTTATGTTTTTATGGAAGCTACCCTGAGCCCGCTTTGCAGGGAGGTAGGGGTATAAATTTGATAATAAATAAATAAATAAAAACCAAATGCTTTCATTTTCCTAAATGCTTTGATGTGTCTTAGAGACCTGTTGTTCTGCTTTATTTCTGTAGAGGGGTACATGCTTAGTGGGGGGTGGGGGTAGTTGACCATTATTTCTGGCGGGCAAATGCCGGGGGGTGATTGGGTCCTAATCTTTAGTGCCTTTGCTTGGACACAATATATCTGCAATCTCCAAGATTTCACCTTCAGTCCTAACAAAGCTTGTGTTCAGTCTCAATAAACTAAACTTTCTTCGAAGTGAATGGTGTTAAGAACTGATTTACCCAGGATTCTAACAGTTGTGTGAAAACATGAAAAAAGCTGCACCAGTTGGGTAGCTGAAATTTGGGAAATCCTTGGTTTGGAAGGAACCCTTGTCATGTTCCCTGCCCTTTCAGT
Organism: Gekko japonicus; assembly: GCF_001447785.1. Lineage (NCBI taxonomy): Eukaryota > Metazoa > Chordata > Lepidosauria > Squamata > Gekkonidae > Gekko > Gekko japonicus. The sequence continues at coordinate 151,877 of NW_015174317.1, read as the reverse complement.
CCAGTGTAGTTTTTTCATTATTCTGTTTGATAGAAAAGAGGCAGTTTCTTTAAAAAATCAAGTAATGGAGCATACACCATTCCATTTTACCGCATGGTTGAATAATATTAACTACACTCTGGGTGATACTCAAATACTCTGATAACTGTACTTTGATACCTAGCTGAACAAAGTCTTTCATTGTAAGATGATAGACTGAACATAATAAAATACTTCTGGTTATCAGGAGTCCTAGATCCAAAGCATCATTCTTCTAGTTCCTATGGGGCTTGAGAGCAAGCCTTTTCTTTCAAGTAATTTAAATGCTTTACAGCAGAAAGCTGTTTAGAAGGATCTATTTTTGACTGCCATACCAACTAGGAAAGCAGGAAGGGTCTTGGTGTGCAATAGTTTCCAGCTGCTTTTCGGTATGTTGGAACCTTCGCAAGCAGCAGAGGCGCCTTTGCCAAGCAGTTCTGGCCAGAGGGGGAAACCAAACACAGAAGCCTCTCTCATAATTTCCCATGCTGTAAACTTGGCAATGGAACACTCATTACATTGTTTGTTAGGCCACTTGACGTTGGTTAGTAACAAAACAATACCCAGAATGGGCAGGAATTCTCCTGTTGGTTGTTGCTGGTGACAAAAAAAAGCAAACCAGGGCTGCACGCAAAATGCTATTTAGCAAGGAAGAAAGGGGAAAAGAGCAAAACCCCCAACCTTCTGCCGGCAAGATAAAGAGCCAAACAGCTTACAGGAACTTAATAGTTTAGAGTTAAGCCATATTGGGTTTTAATATCCTTAAGCAAACATACAAATACACATTCCATGGGGTGAATTTCCAACCCTTGTTCATTCTGTGTACAGTAAGAATACAAACAGATCTAAATAAAAGAAAGTGTTCGATAGTTAATGTGATGGGTGTGATCTTGCTTTACAGAATATTCAGAAAAGGTTCTGCTTTCTAACTTGCGATGCTGCCAGCTACCTTGGTGACAATCTGCGAGGAATAGGCTCAAAGTTTGTGAGTTCATCACAGATGCTGACTTCATGTTCAGAATGCCCCACTCTTTTTGTAGATGCAGAAACCGTAAGTATACTTCCATGACCATCACGTTTTTCAAAAGTTTTTTGCAGGGAGGGTGGTGAAGATTTAAAGATTGGTGAGACTTTTTCTTGATAGTCTTCTGAGCCCTCAGTCTTCCAAGGTTTCTGGAATGTTTTTGCTCATTGTAGATAGGAAATCAATCAATACATAGGGCTCTGTGTATTTTACATATTTTCAAAAAAAACCCACTGAATTCAGCCTTTTGACAATTTCAACTTTCCTTTTTAAAAGAAGGTTTGTGGTCCTCATTGTTATGAAGATAGCCCTCAAAGCATCTGTGTCTTGTTTGATGAAATCTCTGAAGCTCCATAAGAAGCTCCATAGGCTTTCTGGTGTTCCTGGGAGGATCTTCAGGGCCCTGTGTTATTCCTTTGTCCCTCCCTAATCTTGGCAGAAACAGAATTAAGACTGGTATAAGCTTTCGTGTGCATGCATGAATAAATAACTTGAACAAAACTTGGTTTAGTCTGTCTGTAGCAGTAGAAAGTAGCACCTTAAAGACTAACAAAATATGTGGCAGGGTATGCTCACTTCTTCAGATAATTAAGTCTGAGTCCAGTGCAATGCTCCCTCTAAGCTGTGGAGTCTTCTGAGCAAAAATTCTACTTTGTGAGCTACTGGCATTAAAGTTGTGAGTGAGCAACTGCAGTGAGGGACTGCATAAATTAGTTTGCTCTGGAGCCATCCTTCCTGAGCTAAGACAAAAATGGGTGAGCCAGAGGCTAAAAACCTGTGAGCTAGCTCGCACTAACTCAGCTTAGAGGGAACACTGGTCCAGTGGCACCTTTAAGACCAACCAAGTTTTGTTCAAGTTATTTATTCATGCATGCACACGAAAGCTTACACCTTGAATAAACCTGGGTTGTCTTAAAGGTGCCACTGGACCTTTGTTCTGCTGCTTCAGACCAACACAGGTACCCATCGGAGTCAGAATTAATTAGACAGAGTAAGCAAATACATTCAGATGCACTTAATTGAACCAGTGTACACATATGTGATCACACCTGTGTGTGTAGTATGGCTTCTGATGGTTAACCATAAAGGGGTCTGAGCAAAATTCTGATGAAAAGCTGAAAACGTTTTGGCCATATTTTCTAAAAATTAAATGCTGAAGAGGACTGTGCATGGACTTCAAGTTGTTACGCCTCTTTAGTCAGTGACATAGCTCTCAGGGGTGTCTCCCCACTTCTTCTGCATGACTCCTGATCCTTCTGGTCCAGATCTTATCTATGCACAAGCTTCAAATCATCTGGAGCTATTAAGCTAAAGACTCCCATCTATTAGGAGTCAAGTGGTTAAGACGCTGAACTGCAGGCTGTGGAAGGTCAGTAGTTCAACAGTTCAAGACCCGAGTTGCCGCATGACAGAGTGAGCTCCCGTCTCTAGTTCCAGCTCCTGCCTACCTAGCAATTCGAAAGCAAGAAATTGCAAGTAGATAAATAGGTACCACTTCGGTGGGAAGGTAACAGCGTTCCGTGCGCCTTGGTGTTTAGTCATGCCGGCCACATGACCACGGAAACGTCTTCGGACAGCGCTGGCTTTTCGGCTTTGAAACGGAGATGAGCACCACAACCCTAGAGTCGGACTCAACTGGCTTTCGAGCAAGGGAACCTTTACCTTTACCTTTAGGAGTCATTTAGGGTCAATTTGCTACACATACTACACCCTTGCCAGTTGTATGCATAATTAGCCAATAGGTAAACCTAGGCAACAACAACAACAAAACCTGGGCAGACCATCATGGGTGTTTCCTAACTGCTGCCTCTGCTCTCCCCTGGGCAAACATTTATGTAATCTGCAAAATCTGAATAGTAGTTTATTTTTTAAATGGAATGTTACTGAACTTTCAAGTGATTGGCTAATGAACCGTTTCTGAGTTTAGCCACCTACATTTGTCACAAGCAGTTTTTATCTAATGGTTCTTAGCCATTTTAAAAAGAAGGTTATTGTGTTGCTTACTAATAACTAGAAAAGAATGCATATCATGATATGTGTGGAAAGAGGGAATTCTAAGTTTCAAGGCCCTTAGAGATTGCAGCTGGTCTTTATGGTCTTTGCGCCGACCACTATCTGGGATGATTTTGCCCTGACTGCAAAAGTGTTCCCGAAAGCAGCACTTTATTCCCCCCCCCCTCCCGAAAGGAATAAATGGCAGCGATTAAAGGGATACACTGAATTAAAGACAGCACTGAAATCAGGGCTTAAGCTTGCTGTCTGCCTCTGCTGAGACTCCCAGCCTCTCCGAATCAGCTGTCACCATGGGTGGATTCATGGGCAAGTTAGAGTTTGACATCAAGTTAGAAAAGTGGAACAGAATACCAGGAACAAGCTTCTGTGTGTCTATTTCCCTTTGCAGTAGATGTTTACCAAGGGGAAGAACGGAAAGAGCACAGACGGTAGTCAAGCAACTCCTGCGTGTTTTCCTGGCTGTACTATATTAGCGACTTAGGAAGTCAGTGGCCACAGTGTTGTGTTTAAGGGCAAGGGAGAACAGCAGCAATGGACATTATCGCCTGTCCTCTGATGGGTTTTCTGGGGAAAGGGGTCATGAGACTCTGGGGTTCTTTTACCCAAGCTGTATCATCCACCTGCTGGCCTGCCATTTTACATTGAAATTCAGACTCGTTCAGCTGCTGTTCTGGTCCTTTTTACACTGATTTAAAACCACTGTTCTTCATAAATTGTGGCATTTGGGTTGTATCTTACCTGATGCCTTACTCTTTGCTTCATTGGTCTAGAAAGGTTTGAAACCTGAGCACATTCTGAATAAGCCCAAATTTAACAGATGGCTTGCTTTGTTCTCGGGACTGAACAATCCTTTCTAACAACAGTAAAAGCTATTGGGCACAATCCAGAAAAGGTCACTGCATACTCCTTTGTACAAGTGTTCAGAAGTAAGTATGCATAGGATTGCAGCCTTAGTCTTGGGAAATCCTACTGAAACCAGTGGGACTAAAAGAGCAACGGTGCACTTTTTAACTGTACCACTTCAGGCTGGCAGTAGGAGATCCCATGATGGAAGGCTTCTCCTTAGGACATCTTTCCACATTGAAAAGTAGACAGCAGAGCAAATCAACCTAGTATGGCAATAATTTTACGCCTGGAGAAGCATGCACTCATGTGAGCCTCTACTTGCAGTGCTATAGTCCAGGCACAATTTTGTGATTTCATAAGGACATAAGAAGAGCCCTGCAGAGTCAAACCAGTGGTTAACCTAGTTCAATATTTTGTTCCACAGAGTGGCTGACCAGGGAAAACTAAGCCAATGTCTATCAACCAATCAAGAGACTACCTCTTGCAGGATTTTGCCCATTGATTTTTGGTATTCAGGGACAGAATTTGACTTACAACCACCTCTAAAAAACTAACATTCACTGATACATTTTTGTTTTAATGTTTTCAGCTTCTCTCTTGTGGACTTCTTGAGAAATTAAAATTCAGTGTCCTAGAACTACAAGAATATTTGGACACTTACAACAACAGGAAAGAAGCAACCCTATCTGTAAGCACAATTGCTTTGCTTCATTTTGTTATGTAATGTTGTTGTTCAGTCGCACAGTTGACTCCGACTGTATGTTATGTAATAATAGATCTCAAATCTGGGCAAATATACAAATAATGGGCTGCACCCAGACTCAATCTGCAATTTAAACTGATTGCCCCTTCCCATTGCAGACCCTCCTCATGTCATTGCTCGGGACCCCTTATACCCTAGCTCGGTGTAGCTGCAGTGGGAGGGGGGAGGCAGAAAGGTTCCATTCTGCCATATATAGATCCAGATGATCTATTCATGTGAATGCAACATGAATTTAATATGGTTAACTTTAAATACTCACAATTCGCTTGTGAATCTATTGCCTTCAGCAGTCACAATTTAGCGCACCAATATACATTTCTCATATAATTACGGGAAAAAATTAAAATAATTATTTTGTGAATCATAACAAAATTTGTTTTTCAAGTTAAATGTCTCAGAAGCATAATCATAAAATATAAAGCGTTTGCTGGCTATCAAAGCACTTTGGTGATCATTGTGAATACAGCTGTGTTGGTAATGGAATTTTCTTTCCTTCCCCCCCAAAAAAACAAAACTAACAAACACAGTGGCTTGCAAACTGCAAGGCAACATTTGCTGGGGGTTCAAGAGATGGTGTCATTACCTGTCAGCCAGGAGACTCAGAGGAAAAGGTAATAAGGAATTATATATGTTCTCTTTTCTTCTGCGATTAGCTACGATTCTGCATTTATGCTTGGCCACAAAGCCTTTAGTCTGTCTTTTCAGATCAGCTAGCATCAAAGCAGTCATAAGTCTTAATAAGGAGGTGCCACTTTTTCTTCTTTGTATTGTAGCATGTTCAATGGAGCATGATCAGTGGGCTCTTTTTTCCCCTTTGTTTTTGTCCCAAGTTACTGGTGTACCCCTAAAGGTCTTGGGGCTACCCATAGTAGGGGAAAGATACAACACTATCCCCCTTCTCTTTCTCCCATCTCAAACACCCTCTCTATAAAATGCCTTGAAGTTTTATAGAGAAGCAGGCATATACTCGAGAAAGTCCATTATAGATTGCATAACACCCCTCTAGAATCCTTTTTGCTACTTACAGGTGATCAGGTATTAATATGGAAGCACAGTGGCTGCTCCAACAGCTTTACCTTGTATACGCTCTGCTTCCAGTGTGACTGATGGCTGTACAGCCATAGTCTTGTGTATTCAGGGAGAAGAGATGAGGGAGAAACTGTACTTTAATCTGAAAGATCCTCAGTTCCTAGAGATTTTTTAAAATTGAAACTGTATGGGGAGAGGCTACTAATATGATTGGGAAAGTAGTATGGGAGTTGTGGGCATTAACCTTTCCCCCCATATAAGTGACCCCCAGAAGGTTCTATTTATGCTACCATTTTTATTTCTTTCCTCCATGGATATTTCTTTCCTCCATGGCGCACATGGTATCTTGGAGGGCAGGTGATTTACAGTGCAGTCGTATGCAGTGTTATTCCCATCTAAGCTAGGGTTGCCAAGTCTACTTACGTGGCATCTTGGAGGGCAGGTGATTTACAGTGCAATCGTATGCAGTGTTATTCCCATGATCTAAGCTAGGGTTGCCAAGTCTACTTACCTTGGCGGCGGGGGAGCCTCGCCGGGCTCCAGGAGCTCTCCGGCGCGCACCGCCAGCACGTCACAGGAAGTGACGCGCTACGTCGCTCACGTTGGGGGCATGGCCCCGATCGTCAGCATGCCCCCACGCTGTGCTTCGGGGGGCGGAGTTCCCTCCGGGGCCCGATTCTGCGGCGGCAGAAATCGGGCCTCCAAAGCGTGGGTTTACCCGCCACCCGCCCCCTCTTGGCAGCCCTAATCTAAGCCCATTGAGTTTAGAGTATAGGATTGTACTGTTGGATTGGGAAAACTGTATGTGATGAATGGATCACATGCACACATCCCCCACTTTGCTTCCTTGAAAAAGTTAATGGCTCCCTTTTAACCCTCGGAAAAACTGTTTGAAGATCAGTTGCACATGTCCTGTCATAAAGTGTTTGGCCCTAAGCATACTTAGAAGGAAGTAAATCTAGCAGAATTCATTGTTAAATTTCTAGTCTGTCTGATGCATATGGCTTTGTGGTGAAGGAAATGTACCCTGCACCCACTCAAGGGCACTTTCATCTGCTTTATATATTTCAGGGAGGAGTGCTGGGCATTCTGAGCCATGGCACTAAGTAATTGATCTTAGGACTTTTACTTCTTCCCTGTTGTAAATCCAGTACAGGCTAATGTGGCTACGATGAGATGTTTATAGTTAAATGCATTTTCCTTTTTTAGTTGACCTTTAAAAAATTAAGTTGGTAATTGTGTTTCAAAAAAAAAATCAATATTTAAATATCCAGCTTATGTTATGTTGTTCACTTATACAGTGATTTGCCATCTTTGTAGCCATGTGATGTCAAACGTTTTTCTGATCAGTGCATGTTCTTTAAAGAGCAAAGGAAAACCGTTGTTCTGAATCCAGAGAGGGTAGTCTACCTCTCTGGGTTGTTGTTAATGTATTTGTAAAAGTATAGGATTCCCTCCCATTCCTGGACAGGCTTGGCGGGCAGAATCCTATACAACCGTGACGCTTGAAATCATGGTATTGGAGGAAAATGCCCCTTTTCATGACCACTACTGTGCACGGGCAAAGCAAAACAGATTTATTTGAAATGGCCCGGGGCGGATGCTGAGCAAAGTAAAAAAATAAATGTAGCCGCCTACAGAGCCATCAATAATCGAGGGGGAAAAAATGACAACTTCTTTCCATGGTCTATAAACGTACACACGCTGTGTGATGCAATGTCTATATGCAGCTCAATCTTTTTTTCCTCCCTGCAACATGATTTAAGGGCTGGGATTGTTTTGGCTTTTAATTTATATTTTTGCCATTTTCTGTTTTTGTTTCATTCTTTTTTCTCTTCCTTGGCAATATTTCTCCCTTGTTCATTTATTATCCCTCCTACCTTGGGTTCTGCACTCTTAAAATTCTTTATATGTTTTGTTTTGCTTGTTCATATTACTTTCTTGCTTCATCTGTTTTCTTTTGTTGCACTGGATCTCCTACTCATTTCTGGTTATGGCCATATGTGTAAAAGGGAAACAAGAGGAAGGTAGCATCCACTTCCCCTGCTCCATCCACATCCATGGGGCTCTCAACTAAGGGTGTGCATTTGGCAATAACTGAGCCAATTGAATACCCAAAAAATACCTTATCAGTATTTTGGGGGTATCATGTAAGCCAAATACAGATCAGAGACCTGTATTCGGCTACCGGTATAGCTGATCCCAAAAAAGCCGATTTTATCCAGGTTGTATTTGGGTTTATTCAGCTATACCAACCCCAGCCATTTAAACCTAACAGCTGACAGGTGGAGCTGCCAGTCAGCTGTTGGGTTTAAATACCTCCCTGGGAGACATTTCAGTGCTCCTTTTGCTCCCCTCCCCTGCTCCTGAGCTGCCATACAATTTTCCACTTAGTTTCATGAAGGAAGCACTAAACTAGAAGGGTGGGAGAGACTGAGAAATGGGGCTGTTTGGCAGCTAGTCAAGGAATCTTCTGTTTCTTGTCAACCAAGAAGAAACAGAGGGCATTAGGTAGCTGCCTAGGAACCATCTCTCTCTCTCTCTCTCTCTCCCCCTCTCCCAATCACTTTCTAGTTTAAGGCTTCCTGAGCACAGCTAGCATAAAGTTAGCTGGGGTGTTTCCTGGTGACTGTTGCTGCTTCTTATTAAAGACCCTGGCAGGAACATGGCCAACAGCACTACCCAGACTCACTCTGGAGGCTAGCTGGTAGCGTTTTTTCAGGTCACAGGTCATTCTTTTATTAGGGCCTACCAAAACAATCATAAAACAGTGTGCAAGCTTTTGATTTCTCTAGAACTCATTCTACAGGTTTTGAAATTGGGGGGTGGGGGGCTGCCAGGTCTGGTCAAGGAGGAAAAAAGGATGTTTTTAGGCCATGACGGAAGGGCCCCTTGTGGCTTATATAGTATGTGCTGCAGATATAGTTATATTAGATAGTGCTGGTATAGCTGATTTAAAGTTACATTGTACACAGTGACTTGGGAGCCACATGTGTCTCATAGAATCATAGAGTTGGAAGGGGCCATACAGACCATCTAGTCCAACCCCCCTGCCCAATGCAGCAACAGCCTAAAGCATCTCTGACAAATATTCATCCAGCCTCTTCTTGAAATCTGCCAGTGAAGGGGAGCTTACCACCTCCCTAGGCAGCTGATTCCACCTTTGAACCACTCTGACTGTGAAAAAGTTTTTCCTAATATCCAGCAGATACCTTTCTGCATGTAATTTAAACCCGTTGCTTCAAGTTCTATTCTTTGCTGCCAACTGGAACAGCTCCTTGCCCTCCTCCAAATGACATCATTTCAAATATTTAAAGAGAGTAATCATGTCCCCCTCAGTCTCCTCTTCTCCAAACAAAACATTCCCAAGGCCTCATAGGGCATGTCAAAGAGACACATGTATCTCTTTGGCATGCCGCCGCTGGCTCTCCGAAGCACTATTTCCCAGTGTTAGGCTTACTGGGTTCCCAGTCAGGGTGGGGGTTCCCCCACTTTTGTGGGCTCTGGCCCACTGCTGGCCAGTTGGTCGGCTAGGGAAACCCCACCCCCAAACAGACAGCCCTACGCAATGTCGGTGATGTGCTGACGTCACTTCTGGAAGTGCCGTCATTGTGTTGGCGACGTCAGCGGTGATACTCTACTTTTTGGGCAAAACTCTATGGTGTGTAGCCATTTTTACCATAAGAGTAAAACATACATCACCCTGCTGTTGCTGACAGAACGATGTCACTTCCAGAAATGATGTCAGTGCATCACCAGCAATCCCTGCCCACCCCCGGAATTCCCCCCAAATCCCCCCGCCGGCAGGAGGAAGGCACCTGGCAACCCTACCCAGTGTAGTACCAGCCCCTTATTTCAGGAAAGTGGGCAAGGCTTTTGGGCAAGCATGGTGGGGGCTTCTGGTTGGTAGTTGAAACAGTCACCCTAGAGGAACAGATAAACTGCAAGCTTCCCTGAAGGGCGAGTCTCATGCCAGCCTCGTTTGGTTGATGGTGATTGCAAAAGTGCCTCTCTGCAAGCCGTAGACTTGAGTACCTCTGCGCTAGAGCTTTCTGAGAAGAATATATCTGTTTTGTTTTCTGGGACTAGTGAAAACTTTCAGTGTCGAATTGCAGTGTGACTTGATAATTCCATCTTTCTGGACCACTTTCAGGCACCTATTATCAGTGCTTCAGCCCAGCTATTTTATCGGGTAGGGGAAAGCACAGTCTAATTTTAGATATATATTTATCTTAATGCAATGCATGTACCCTGCTTTTTTCGACCTTACTGGTCTGAAGCACTGCTGCAGCTGAGGGAGGAGGCAGCTGTTTTATTTATTTATTTACTTTATTTATGGTCTGCTTTTCTCGCTGGGACTGAAAGCAGATTACAACATTTAGCAATGCAATAGGAAAAGCCTAAGACACATAATATACATCATAATAAAACTGGATTGCAAAATTAGAAAACAATGCAATAAAAACAGAAGAAGGTATAAGAAACTCAGAAACTGTATTACATACATTAGAAAACAATGCAGTAGAAGTACTATAAACAGTGCTGCAAACAACAACCCTTATCTTTTCTTAACAGGTACTCCTGAACATTTCCATTTTACTACAGCCCCATTCTCTTTCTAAAAATGCCCTCCTGAACAGCTATGACCCAGTCTTCCACAAGACAATCTATATGTGACGTTTTCCACATGTCCTCCAGCAGTACGCCATGAGGACTTTCTATCAACATACCTTGCATGTTCTGTAATGGAAACTCACTACTCAGACATGCTTTGGGCCCAGTTTGCAAAGTTAGAAAACAGTGCAATAAAATTGGGATCATGAGATGCAAGGAAAGGGATCTTCAGCCTACACACACACACACACACACACACACACACACACACACTGCTATCCTGTGTTCAGATGGTCCTGGGAAGCTGCTGTTGGGTCAGATGGGGAAACATACATGTATCGAGGGCTTATATACCTAAACTGTAAATCTGAAAGTCAGGCACCCTGATCTAGCATGGGTGATTGCAGAACAGAAATTAAATTATATTCCCCACATTTCTCTGGTGGCCTTGCATAAGCAAGCTGGTCAGATGAGTGAGGGGTCATCCTCAGACACAGTACTGACCAGCTGAGTTCACAGCTGACCCTCTTCCTTCCCTAACAAGTGCTGTCTGGGTGGGGATCTCTCTGGCAGGAGAGGGGGGCACTCTCTTCTGCAGCTTCTGATCCACAACCTGCTGCCGTGCAAGAATACCCCCCGGCATGGAAGTCAAGTGGAATGTAACATGTGCCCCCTTGTCACCGTGCTGTTTTTTTTTCTTTTAAAAGAATTTTCCCACAAAAATAGATACCGTTTTAAGGATTTTCAACAAGACATTGATAAGATGCAAGAACTTTCTATTTTTAGAGTTACCCAGGCAAGCTTTCAGAAATAGCTGCATTCAAAACGTAGATGATTAAAGGGACTGTTTTAGAACCATGATTATCCAAATAGTTTTTGTTAAGCTTCTGGTGCCGTGCATGTTGATATGTTCTGGATCACTTAGCAAGTTGAGACAAGCCTAATGCTAATACTGCTGACAGACTAGTAAAAGTGGCTGTGCTTTTTCCAATTGCATGCATTACACTGACACTATACTTTCTTTCCTTTCCTTTTTCCTGTGCCATGCTTGCTGTGTAGCAAATGGAATCTCTTGCAGTAAGTTTAAAAAAAGTTCTTTCAAATTTTTTGTCCATTAAAATATGGACTAATAAAACACACCAGTTCACTGTTTTAACTCTTAGCATGTTTCCCCTTTACTTCTTTTCTTTTTTCTCCCCTTATTGATTCACTCTATGATTATGGGTAATCAATGTTTGAATTGCGTTTTATTTCACAGCTCCCTGGGGAGCGTCAACAGATGGTACATTTGTCCTTGTCACATGCAATTTAGAATTGTTATTTACATTTATTTGTGGGTGAGGCAAACAAACCACATGGTTGCTTAACTTGGTGAAGGTAGCGAGCTAAAGTAATTGTTGTATTAAAACAAACAATGTCTGTTATGCCTCCAGGGGAAAAAAATATTAAATCAGGATTTGATGTATTGAAATCATCATATGACTGCAGTGTAAAGAAATAAATTGATTCCAAGTTGGAGTATAACAACAGTGGGCGTAATCCATCCCTTATGGGAGGGAATCCCCATATGGATTCTTTTCCTATTCACTGGCTACCCTCAGCCAGATATTCATGTGTTGCAGCAGACCAACCTTTATCTGATGCAAGAGGTTTATCCATACTTCCCATATGCAAATCTAATCAGCCCCCTCTTTCCCGAGACCAGGAAATCATACGGAACACCACTCAAAATTGTGTCTGCCTCAGTCAGCAGAAACCAGGGGTCTCCAGCATTTTTGAGCCTACGGGCACCTTTGGAATTCTGACACAGGCTGATGGGTGCAACCAGAAAATGGCTGCCACAGGAGACAGAGTCAACAAAAAAAAATGCCAGGAAGTGAGGCTGTGCATAACTCTAATAGTCATTCTTCAATATTTCAGGCAGAAGCTCTGCTTAACAGGATGCTTTTTGAAAATGAATATGTTGTTTAAAAATATTTTCTTGTGTACAGGAAGCTTTCCTTCAGTCACACAGTGAAAACTGTTGTGCTGTGGCAGTAGCTGCTGCCAAAGCAATGTTTGCACTCCCAGTGAGAAATCCTACTAGACAAAAGCACCACCACTTGATCCCACCCACTTTCTAAAATCACTTGGCGGGTGCCAGGAAAAGTGCCACTGGGCGCCATGTTGGGGGTCCCTGGCATAAACTAACAGTGCAATCTTAATCAGGAGTTACAGCTCTAAATCCACACGGCATAGAACTGCACTGTTAGGTTTACAGTGACAGTGACTTTGACATTCAGAACTATAGCACAAGCATGAGATTTCTATATAAATGTGATTAGAAGTCCTTTTTGAAGTCAGACGATCAATCGTATGTATCTGCATATGGTCACAATGGGAGAGTCCTCATCCTTGTAAAGTAATGTTTATGGCTGCAATCACACACACTAAATAATCCACTTCCAATGCACTTTCCAACTGGATTTTTACTATGTGAACTGGCAAAATCCAATTCAAAAGTACATTGAAAGCGGATCGAAAGTAGATTATTTAGTGTGTGATTGCAGCCTATTTCGGCTTAATTCAATGAGCTATATAATAATTCCCATAGAAAAGCCAATGCTTTTCTTGAGTATGAGTACATATCACTTCTTTATGATAAAGTATAATTAATTATTGGGGTGGTGGCAAAATCCAGTTTATTTAATCTGTTTGGATTCATGGATTGGATTCAGTGATGCACAAATGGAAAAAAGAAAGGGGTTGCAAAAGATCTTGTGTGACATCTCATGCTCCCATCCTAATTTTTTTTATATATACAATATAAAATAAACATACACAAGATCTTGTGGAACAATGCCCTTCCTCTTCCATCTTGTACCTTAGGGGAGGTATTTTGAGAATAGAGAAGATCCTAGTTTCAAAACCCTGGGATTGGTTGCACAAGACCTTGCCCAAGTGGGAATACAATAAGTTGACTTAGTGCAAGCAAGTACTGCCATCTTTTCCTTTGTGTTTCCCCTTGCCCAAGACCTCTAGCACAAGCAAAAAAATTGTGCTGGATCCAGTGCCATCCCATCATTGGATTGTAAAGTGGTGCCGATCACATTTGGAGAGGAAATATGTGAAATTAACATTCATGATGATAAGTTCAGGTCAAAAAAGATGAAATCCTGAAAAATGGCTAAGGCCACTCTTTCTTTAAAGCTCAAATTAGAGAACAAGCAAAGTGGCATGAAAGGTTGCTGTAGAACTGACATGTTTGCCATTTTGCCCTTCGATTTACAGGGGTGTTTTGTCTTATTTTGTAACACAAACACACATTCTCCATAGCACTTTGTTATTGGTTACTGGGAGAATGAAGTCCATTCTATTGTTTTTATTAATAACTTCCACTTCTATAATTTATTTCTTTAGCAATTGGAACTGTGCCAGAGATTATATAAGCTGCACTTCCAGTTGCTGTTGCTTTTTCAGTCGTACTGTAAACTCATCGGACAAGTGCACGAAGTTAGTACAATGCCAGAGGTATGTTGCAAAAACCAAACCTTTTGCTGCAAAGCTTGCTGTGCCTTCTTGTGTTGGGTTTCTTTTTTTTCCAACAAAGTTAGTTTTTCTTGTTTAAGATTGCAGATGATACCATTTCAGAAAGTTTAGAACATGCCTTTGGTTTAAAAAAAAAAGTTGTTGGGATTTAAGAACAGAGAAAATAAAAGGACCACACCAGTCACTAAGAAATAAAAATAAGACCAAGACCAAAGGTGCAAGTAAAGTAAAAATACATTTTATTACCCAGTTAAGATTCTCAACACCTTTCACCAACAGACTTCTTCAGGGGAATTTATAATATGCAAATACATCAATGAGTTCTGATAATAGTAATATTTGTTTAACTAAAATATGTAAATAAAGTATTGTGATAAAAAAACAAAGTACAATTTGTATGGTATAATACCAATCAGGTACAAAACCATTCAGTATAACTGCAAGGGCCCTATTCTGCCCTTATGATTGCATGAACGAAAATGAAGGAGAGAGGAAAAACTCCCTGTATGTAATAAGAGATATAAGCTAAACTATCCAGCACACAACAGATTTTGGCTCAATTTTAAAAGAATCTTTCCTCTGCCTGGATGAATGTTATAAACCTGTTTAGTCCCACAGTGTTTCTCCAACAAGAGTACAAGACCAGTAGTATATACCAGTGATTAGTTGATGCAATATCACTGTTTTACATAAGGTGATGCAATTCCTGTCAGAGTCTGGAGACTGGCGATCCACTCTGCTTCTTTTTTCAATAGTAGCCTCTCATTTTGACAAGTTAATTTTTGCACTGCCCAAAACGGGAAATCAGACAGACAGTGATAGTTTTCAATAATGTGTTTAGCCGATGGGACACTTGTTCTTTTCAATTTAATATTACTTTTTTTGTTTTGCTATGCATGTTCTTAGGTGCCTGGTTGTTTTTCCACCACAAAGTTTAATTCAGGGGCACTGGACAATATATATAACCTGTTCTTGTTAAATCCCAAAATCCCCTTAAAGGGGAAAAAAGAATATTTTGTTGTCAAAAACTGGAGCACCTTTGAACTTTATAACTGACTTCCAAGGTGATTTGCAATTCACTGTCTGTATATCATATCCCCCCGAACCACCTGTCATCACGCATCAGTTGTGGCAACAGGAGAATCTGGAGGTACATGATATGCTGTCCCCTGTCCCCCCCCCCAAGTTCCACCAGCTGCTTTCTCGCTTGAAGGTAGTCCTGTTTGTGTAGGAGGCGCCATTTTAGAAAATGCATTTGCTCTTTTGTGTATTATAGTAATATGTGTGTAGTCATATATGCTATATTTACATAGAGGGCATAATGTAGCACAAGCAAATGCTTAATGTCTCATTGTAGTTACAGACATTGCAAAAAAAAATCTTGGTGTTCCTTGATAACAGATCTTGGGAGAAAAGTTTGTGAGATCTTAGTTGCTATTCTGGATCGCTGAGACAACCTCTCACAATACTGAGGCCTCTTCCTCATGTGGTGTCATGGGGGGTTAAGATTCAGTGGCCCTTTCCCAAGCATTGGGAATCAATTGGTAGTGAGAGGCTCTAAACCCTAAAGTTCCATGAAGCACAATATAAGAAGGGGGCCAGAGTGCGGGGGCTCGGGGCTAGCAAGGGGGAGAATGAATTTCCACATCCTCCTGGGTCCCCCTCTTGTCCTATCTATTTGGAAAATTAAATGCAAAGAGATATGGGTCAATTTAATATGGAGTATGCTTTTATTGGTGAGAATGCTAAATAGAAAGATGCAAAAAAAATTAAAAATAAGGTTAGTGTGTTCTACCATGGTTTTAAAAATATGGACATTTTTGCCCTGACCTGGATAGCCCAGGCAAGCCTGATCTCATCAGATCTTGGAAGCTAAGCAGGGCCAACCCTGGCAAGTACTTGGATGGGAGACCTCCAAGGAATACCAGGGCCGAGACACAGAGGCAGGCAATAGCCAGCCACCTTTCTGAAACATCCAAGCCCCACTAGGAGTTCCTAGAAGTCAACCATGACTTCCAGGCACACACATACACACATACTCACACAAACAAAAATACCCCCAAAATGGACATTTTTTTAATATGGTGGAATGATTTCCAGTGTAAATGGCAAAACTTCTCATTCTTATGTATGGCATTCACCATATTGTGTATCCTCATAGAATACAAACATCTTTTTTTCTCCAACTGTGGGGTAGTTCATTTCTAGTCACAGCACAGTCCAATCCAGGTGGATCCATGAAGGGATACAACCAATGTTTGCATTCTCAGTATTCAGCAGATTTTACAGTCAGGTTTGTGGTGACTAGGGAGCCAGATAAGAACAGAAAGTCACACACTCAGCTGGGAGAAAAGTTGCCATTAGTTCTTTGATTTTCCCTTTTCAGTGGCAATAAGAAAAGGGGGAGTGGGTGAAGGAAATAGTGCATTGTTTAGTCTCATTCCCCCCTCCCCTTTCTCTTTAACAGCTATTGAATATGTCACGAGAGCTGAGTGAATTAAAGAAGAACCTTAAGGAAGCAAGTGCTGCCGTTGCAACTGATCCACTGATTATAGAGTGTGGTACCTCGGAACCCATGTTCACTTCTACAGAAGTAGCCATACAGTCCATGCTGGAGTGTCTGAAAAATAATGAGCTTGAAAAGGCTCTTTATCAAATAAGGGAATGCAGGTAAATTTCAACTAGGCAGGTTATACTATGTATTAATTTGTATTTATTAATCTAAAGAGCTGTAGCTACAAAACCCAGTGCTCTGGAGTACTGTTACTGAACTCTAGTGATGGCTTCAGATTAAAAAGTCTGGCATATTAAATGCAGAAACAAGGCAATTTTTGCTTCCTACACGCCCAGGCCTACTTCTGTTATAGCAAGACTGTGTCCAGGTTCAATAAGAATGTATATGCAAGAGCTTTCAGACACAAGCTAATAACCTCTGTTGTGCATATCACATAACAGTGCTGTGATACGCATTAATTTCTCTTGGGCTTGCATGTGAAGTTCCCAGTATGTTGGGTTGGATCCAAAGAACAATGAGTGGAAGGAAAATAGCCATGTGTACCATTCCACAAGCTCCCATGCAATGCTTTGATATACATTCTCTGTCACAGTTCTCATGCTTCCACTTGTGCAAGAAGCTGTGCTAGCAGAAAATCATTGCTGGGAATTAGTTTGGCTTTTTAATGTTGTAGCTCATAGCCCTCTGGCAATAGAAGACGCTTTCCACATGTGGAAAGATACCTTTTGGACCCAATTCATCATGATCATTAGTGATTGTCAAGTTTTGATTATTTATTTATTTATTGTTTATTTAATTTTATTTATACCCCGCCCTCCCCGTGTGCGGGCTCAGGGCGGCTTACAACAGTATGGCACTCAGTGCGATAAAAACACAGTAAAACAAATTAAAACAGTTAGGTACAATGGGCTACGCCCAAGGATCCCGCGTGACTGACACCCTCTCTCCCTATTGCACATGCCCTTAAATCCAGAGGGAGGCTACTGTGGCCCCCCGATGTTCATTGGCCACTCCGCCTCATCTGGCGGTGCTGCTATACAGGCCCCCGTTGGTGGTAGCGGCGGCAGCTCCTATTCAAAAGCCTGGCGGAAGAGCTCCGTCTTACAGGCCCTGCGGAACTGTAACAGGTCCCGCAGGGCCCTGATCTCCTCCGGGAGCTCATTCCACCAGATAGGAGCCACCACCGAAAAGGACCTGGCCCTTATGGCAGCAAGCCTGGCCTTTTTAAGGCCCGGGGTCGCAAGACGATGTTGCGACCCCGACCGAAGTGCTCTTTGGGACCTGTGTGGGGAAAGGCGGTCCCTCAGGTATGCCGGACCCTGGCCATGTAGGGCTTTAAGTGCAAGCTGCCTGTGATTGAAGTGCAAGCTGCCTGTGAAGAGGTTTATCCTTGAGTTTCCACTTCCCCTGTGGATAGCTTGATTGAGTTAATGGCTGGTGTCCCAAACTCTCCCACAGTTACATGAACAATTGAAACAAATCTGTCTCCCTTCCGAACCTCTGGAGCATGAAGTGACTGATGCTGCTCCCCGTGTCCTTTCTTTTTGTGAGTTGACTCTTCCAGCAGTCGGCAACAGTGAGGACAATTTTGCCTTAGCTGGAGTGACAGAGGTTGAATAGCTTTTAATCATGACTTAGGGAATGGCTGCTTAGAAAGAGGTTGTGAACTCCCATTACAAGGTCTTGCTATGCCTTAAGATGTTCTTTCTAGAAATGCCCCTACTGTGAGTACTAGTTTTCTGAGAATAAGAGTGAATGTACTCATAGCTCTGCCATGCCAAACTAAGCAGTGGAGGGTTTGTATCCATGGTGACTCCCACCTACATATAAACACAGATGTAAAGGAGGAAGTAATTCACTGTAATTTCAAGTAAATACATACAAGAGTCACATGGCCAAAAGGCAACTACAAGGATATTTTTTTCAGTTGCATGGTGTTCATATACGTATTACCAGAAATTATCACTTCATCTGTGCACCTGCAAGGGATTGGGAGATTTGATTTTTTTAAAAAGAATGTATTCTTTGTGTAGAAGGGAAGGCAGCATATGATATATCATGGTATGATATCAAAAGCTAGGCAGTGTTGGTACTTGGAAGGAAGACTACCAAGGAAGGCTCTGCAGAAGGCAATGGCAAACCACCTCTGCTTCTCATTTGCCTTGAAAGCCCCTTGCTGGGGTCACCATAAGTCAGCTGTGACTCAACGGCATTTTAGACACACACACACTCTCTCTCTTTCTATAATATAATGCTCATTCAAATGACAGTGACTTGCCTGAACTTTTGTTTTGCTGCAGGAGTTTATGGCCCAATGACATCTTTGGAAGCAGAACTGATGATGAGGTCCAAACCCTCTTGAATATCTACTTCCGGCATCAAACACTTGGGCAGTCTGGCACTTATGCACTGGTGGGCTCTAACCAAAGCCTGTCCGAAATCTGTACAAAACTGATGGAACTGAACATAGAGATCCGGGACATGATCCGCAGGGCTCAAAGCTACCGAGTCATCAATACTTTTCTTCCAGAGTCCAGTGTTTCTGGCACAAGTCTCTGACAGAAGCCTTGTGCCCCCTTTCTTATTCAAGTTGGGATTGCTTCCATGCTGGGGCAAGGTGGTTCAATACCTTCTCAGCCTTAGAAAGACTTGGTAAAGTTGTAGTCAGTCTTGTTCCCTTTACACCATTTTCCAAGAAGAGCTGGGCAGAGTTTTCACCGTGCTGCAATACTGTAAGGACAGAGGTAGCATAGAATCCTTTGTGCTGTGCTGCACAGACAAAATGCATTTCACTGGGCAACTGCAATTCACTACTGAAGAAGTGACTTCCATTCATACCAAAGACTACTACACTGAACAAGACTTCCTTTCTAGAAAATTAATTTTAGGTTGGCAAAAGTGCAATCTTTCCTTAACTTGAGGATTTTTGTTTTTTAAATCTTGTACATTTTTTTCCTTTTGACCAAGTTAAAAAAATAGGCAGAATGAAGCTAGCGACAGGACCCTGCAAGACTGTCGATTCGAAAGCTGAGAGCCTGTGTGTATGAAAGCGGTTGTAAAGAGCTACAGCTATATGTATACTGTAATTTAAATATGATTACTGTATCTTTTAAAGGAAAAAAAAACCCAAGCTGCTTATGAAGTACATTTCCTGATGTTGCTAGGCTACCGTCTTGGAAGGTACTAGATCCTTTTGAAAGAGGTCTGTTATTAAGACCAAAGTACCTTATGAATGGACTAGGAAGATTTTTTTTTTTTAAATTTTGGCTGCTTTTTACTAGAGGGTTGCTTTTATGAATATATTTATATTACTTAAGGACAGTTGGTCTGGCTTAAATTGCCATTTTGTAGGAAAGCATCACATTGCTGATTTAATTATTTTGAATTGCCCCGCATGCATTTTTTATTTAATATACGTTTGGAATTCAACAGTAAAAGCATTACATAAAACTCGAGTTCACTTTCCATTTCTTAAGGTATTTTCTTTGTAATATGTATGTTTTTCCTTGCATTTTCCCTTTACACTTATTCTGTCAAGTGTTAAATGGGTGCATGTATCTCTTCTGCACATCTGAGACACTTTTTCAGGCACTGTCTGTGTCACTTAAACTTTCTGTAAATACGCTTTAAAGGTTTTTGTGAAGTACCTTTTGGTTGATATTTTGATCAGAACAGGATTATCTTACTAAATATAAAGATGATTATAATATATATATACATACATATACAAAAATGACTGTGTCTGGAATTAGTCTGTGCCATAACCTGTACAGAGTCAATTCTTCTGGGGCTTTTTTGAAACCAGAACCCTGATTCAGATCAGTTGGGTTCACATACTCACTGCACACCAGACTTCAGAACACTCCCAAATAGGTGTTGCATACCTGGTTTAGGAAAAGCCCCCAAAAAGGTTAATACAATTCTACCTTCACTTGCCTTGATACAGCTAGGAATTGTGTTGAGGGGCCATGGCTCAGTGATAGAGCCTCTGCTTGGCATGCAAAAGTTATCAGGTTTAATCCCTGGATTTCCAGTTTAAAAAATTAGATGGTGATGTGAAAGACTCAGCCTGAAACCCTAGAAAGCAGCTGCCAGTCTGAGTAGACAATACTAACTTTCATGGCTCTTGGTCTGATTCTGCATGGGTTTTCCTTCCTGATCCTCTACTTCTGTTAAGTTGAAAGGTTGTTGAGGTGTCTTCGGACTTTTTCCCAAAGCGGTTCCAAAGTCCACCTATAAGACGTCTCCCAAGTAATCCTAGCCCACATGCTTAATGTTCTCAAATTTGTGAGACAGCTCTTCTCATTGTAGAAGCTGTGTGCAAATCATTCTATAGACATTCAACTATATGTTTAATTCTTTACTTGATAATGCTTTATATCAATTTACTTGGAACAGATGTTGAGCTAACTAGCCTATAATGTTCTGGCTTTTTAAAAAAAGTGTGAAAAGATGTGCTATTTTTGAATGCTGATCGGTAACAAGCAGCCGTCCAGCCATGAAGAGACTTTTGTCTTGCCTTGACCATCTATTACAATGTAATTGGGGTATGGTAAAAATTGATTTTGCAGGCAGTACATAAATTTACATACTTAATACTGTGCGACTCTGCACATCTACCTAATAACTATAAAGCCCTTGAGCTTGTCACATATTATAGAACCTGTTCACATTTGAGAGAGTCAGCTTGGTTAGCAAAATATACTTTGAAGAACAAAGTAGCACTCGATTTTAAATAGTGCTATCCGTGCATTAAAGTGGGGTTCTGTCCTGAAATGTGACCTCCATGATCTTGAATCAACAAAAAAAGCATTCCATAGCTATCTTGGAGTTTTGCACAACATTCCACATCTTCCTGCCTTGCTTTAGCACCTTTTACTTAACACTTCTTACCATAATTGGCTGTTGAGCCAATTACTTGGCCATTTTTTTAATACTTTGAGATCAGGGATCCCAAGCCTCATTGAGTCCAAGGAAATCTATGAAATTTTGGAAAAAACAAGCAGGCATCATCACAAAATGGCTGGTAGGAGATTGAGATGCCAAGCCAAGCACCATCCTATGATGGAGACAGCTGTTCCTGAATGGGTGCTCCTCCAGTGAGGTGAAAGTTAGAAGGACTGGGTTGATCACTTCAGGGACAAAGGAATCAGGCCCCACAGCTTGTGGTCTAAGTCCTTTTGCTCTGTTAAAACCTGTGTGTGTCCCCCCCTTTGTTGATACTATTGTCATTTACATCTACTTGGAGCACTGGGTACTAAATGGCAGCTTCATTCCACTTACATGGTAATTGCATTTGATTAGCCCCTTGCTCTCTACAGTGTGCACAATCTTCCAGTTACTAAAGCAATGTCATTTTACTAGACAATTTCCTACTGGTCACATAAGCTCTTTAAAGTCCGCTTTGAGCAAAAATTGACATAATACTCATGTTTTCATTTGAACTAGCTTAAAGTTTTATTTGTACCTTTAGAGAAAGTAACTAAAAGGAGGAGCCCCTGAACTACTGAGTGCCTTGATCATCTATTAGGATCCAGATTCCAGTCGAACCAGGAACAATGTGTTTGTCGACACATCATCTCCCTTTTGATGGCATGATCCTCTTACCAGAGTGCATTAATTTCCTATTCAGTTACCAGTAGCTGGCTTTAACAAAGAGGAATAAATGCAGTTCATGTTTTATTATCTTTACTACCACTCTGTCTTGATAAGTCACCTCTATTCCAGGGGTACACAGGAGGTAAAGGTCACTTAGGAGTGACCACCCCACGGAACTCACGTAATCACTTCCTTAATCTTTCCTTTTAAAACTACTGCACAGCTAGTGTAAAGGAGGCACATTTATGCACCGTTACTCTGGCTGGGGGTAAAGTGTGCTTCTGACTCTTGCCCCCCACCCTCAGTGCTGCTATTTGCTTTGCCCATGAGAGACATAGTCAGTAACTATATTTCCCCCCAGCAAAGCAAATTACAATCTGAGGTCATGGTTCACTTTATCACAGACCTGCTCTGAAGCACCGTAATTTTTGTGCAAGCCACAATTTTTTGACTAGAAACACCCAAAGTTATTAAAAAAAAATAAGTAGCTCCCAGGAATAAAGTCTGCCCTCCCCTGTGCTGTTCCAACGAGATTCCATTTTTCCTTAGTGACAGAAGAAGCTAATATTCCTAATAAAATTGCTATAGAGAAAACCTAAGCAACTAATTTTGTTTTTGTCCATTTCACTTCAACAATTATATACATATACCCACCTATTTTCATGTCAGAGAGACTAAAACATTAATTATAATTCAACGTTTATTACAAGTTAACAATGAAATTACATACAATATTCCCCAACCTTACAAAAATCTTTAATCCGTTATCCAATGCCAGGTCAAAAGCCTAAAGTCAAAACCAAGTATCAAAGTGCATAGTGCCAACACAAACCAGCCATACTTGGAAGGCAAACAGCTTAGACAATGTATTTAAAGCTGTAGGTATTGTCACACGACAGTCTCTTGCCTTTGCAGCGACCACACAGCTCTTGACGGTGAGGCCTCTTGAGGTCAATGTGCCTTTTCTTCTGGGGGCAGGAGCAACGAGTCTTTGAACACAGCTTGAAAGACAACATTTTCAATTATTAGCAGACAGATTAAGCCCTGTTCCCAAAGTGATGATCTCTCCTATGGATCTGCCTTATATGTCCAAGTGGCACTGGACAAAGCAAGAAGCCCAGGCAGAGAGATCTTCATTCCCCTTTGGAGTTCCTTGTTCCTCATTGAAAACTCAGCTATACTGTCCTAGAGCTGCTGCCACAGGTGAATACCCTACTCTTGTTTTGAAGACAAGGACAAGATCACATACCAACATATCAGGCACAACACATGGTCTCTCATGGTCTATTTACAGGCCTGTTTGTACATGAACACATGTGGCTAGTTTTACCCATATTTCAGAAGGAAAGCACTGAGTTTTCAGGCATACTAGAGACAACTAGTTAGCTGCTGCTAATGCCAACCCCGCAGTACTCTATTGGCAATGCTATTTAGAAGGTCTATGGGTGTTGATATGCACTGCAAGTATTAATTTGTTGTGGTAGATGTGATATAATATTCTACTTGTCTATATCCATAGAAGACCTCAGAACTTACAGTCAATTCCACAACCAGCCTTAGTGATATAGTTAGAGCAAGAAGAGTAGGTTTTTAAGGAGTCTCAAAATGGCTTACCGAAGCCTTACCTTCATCTCCCCAACACAGACACTTGGGAGGTAGGTGGAGCTGAGAGAGTTCTGAGAGAACTGTGACTGCCCCAAGGTCACCCAGCAGGCTTCATACAGAGGAGTGGGGAATCAAATCCAGTTCTCCAGATTAGAGTTAACTGCTCTTAACCACTATACCAGTCTGGCAAAGAAAGCTAAGGGGGAATTTTGTCCATTCTCTGTTCAGCAGCAGAAGATATTTTGGGCTGCTTTATTACCTAACTATTGTACATTGTTTTGAAGCAGTCAAACCCTGATGTTATGTTTCTATAAAGAAAGAGCAGTTATCAAGTGCTTTGTTTCTATTTGTGTGAAATAGGCATCCTTTGAAGTTCATAAAATAACCAAACCCTAATAAAGGTCAAGGCCTTCACCAAGACAGAGATGCCTAGTACACCTCTGATGAAATATTACTCACCTGGCACATAATTGCTTCTACTTTATAAGGATTGAAGCTCTTCTGACACTTGCGACAGAGCTGTTTGAAGTAAACCTAAGAAAATGAGATATTAGAAAGGAGAATACCAGGTGTCAAGGTACTAAGTAAAAAACAATAACCTACAGCAAAAACCTGTGCAGCAATAGATATATCTAACTCAGTGTGCTAATGTGATATAGTGGACAGAGTACCACACTAAGACAGGGACAGCCAGGTTTAAATCCTCACTTCTGCTGCTTCAGACCAACACGGCTGCCCACCTGGATTGGCAAAATAAGTTAACCTTTACTTATATTCAATCTCAATTTGGCAACCACATCTCTTTTTTCGTTTCTCACACTTAACTATCGACCTTCCACAGCCTGCAGTTCAGCGTCTTATCCACTTGAGCCACCGCAGCTCCTTAAGAAGTATGTGTGCACACAAAAGCTCATATCTTGCATAAACCTTTGTTGGTCTTAAAAGTGCCACTGGACTCAAAATATGTTCTGCTGCTTCAGACCACCACGGCTACCCACCTGGATTTGGCAAAATAAGTTAACCTTTACTTATATTCAATTTGAATTTGGCAACTGCATGTCTCCCCCCCCCCAAGATGTTAACATTCCTACATCATTTGGGAGGAACAAGCAGCAGTTCAATGGATGAAAGGACCCCAAGTGATAGGACTTCAGCAGCACCATGTACTGCTAACAGTGCTTAAGATCCATTAGTCCCTTCCATATTCAAATCCGAGGGACAAGACATAGCATTCATCATCCTCCAAAGCAGAAGGATTGAACTACATTGTCTCGAGATCAGTTGTAGTTCCAGATCTCCAGACCCCACCATGGCAACTGACCAGCGTCTTCCTGGACAGTTACAAGGCAACAGTAGCAGCAGCTACATCCCTGGTCTGGTTTTCAACAGAGATGAGGCTGTCCTCACCCAGGCTGCCAAGGGACCTGGAGAAAAGCATTCTGTTCCTTTGTTGTTGTTGCTCAGTCGCACAGTCGAGTCCGACTCTCCGCGACCTTTAATGGGATGCTATTTATCCCGAGCTCCACCTACCTATTTCCATTTTATTGACGGGAAAGGACGCTTCCCTCCAGCATCAGATTAAACTCTGATCTAGGACAAACATTACATCAGAGCTCTAAAGGACCCAGGAGACACTCATATAATATAGTGTAATATAGTAATATACTAATTTTACAGCCATTCTAAATTGTTTCAGAAGTTCTGTTCTCCATAATATTTGATTGGAACTCATCTCAATCAAACCTGGAGTTTTTCCTATTCTGGGAAGCACCATTCTTCCCCCCTTCACTAAAGCTGCACACCCAAACCATTATTTCCCCCATCTTCCTTGATTCTTGAGGGCCACCAAGCATGATACCTTATTAGTTCCAGAAATGCACCATACATAAGCGCTCTCCCATCTGGTCTTACAGTTGTTGCAGTGGAAGTAGCCATATTTCTGTTCCAGGAACTGAAACAGGAAGATCTTATTAACAACAAGGCATCTAGACAATGCACACAGATAAGTCCCATAGTCAATGTGTTGGAGAGAGACTGTGGCTCAGCAATGGAGACTCTGTTTTACATGCAGAAGATTTCAACTTCAATCCCTGGCATCAGCAGTTAAAGAGATCAGGCAGTAGATGATGGGAAAGACCTTTCCCAGATACCCACAAGAGCCACTGCCAGTCAGTGTAGACAGTGCCAATGGTCTGACTCTTTCTAAGGCATGAACAAAACATATTTTCTACTGCTAGACCATGTACTGCTAACAGTGCTTAAGATCCATTAGTCCCTTCCATATTCAAATCCGAGGGACAAGACATAGCATTCATCATCCTCCAAAGCAGAAGGATTGAACTACATTGTCTCGAGATCAGTTGTAGTTCCAGATCTCCAGACCCCACCATGGCAACTGACCAGCGTCTTCCTGGACAGTTACAAGGCAACAGTAGCAGCAGCTACATCCCTGGTCTGGTTTTCAACAGAGATGAGGCTGTCCTCACCCAGGTTGCCAAGGGACCTGGAGAAAAGCATTCTGTTCCTTTGTTGTTGTTGCTCAGTCGCACAGTCGAGTCCGACTCTCCGCGACCTTTAATGGGATGCTATTTATCCCGAGCTCCACCTACCTATTTCCATTTTATTGACGGGAAAGGACGCTTCCCTCCAGCCCTTGGCAACCCTACCTCAAAGGAACAGGCCGCCCCACTTTCTCCCGCCCTAGGCACCGGACCGAGCCTGAGGCAAGAGCGCCCCTAGTGGCTAA
>NW_015174317.1:100986-125324 GCF_001447785.1 Gekko japonicus | reverse complement strand
AATCCGAGGGACAAGACATAGCATTCATCCCCCAAAGCAGAAGGATTGAACTACATTGTCTCGAGATCAGTTGTAATTCCAGATCTCCAGACCCCACCATGGCAACTGACCAGCGTCTTACTGGACCAGTTACAAGGCAACAGTAGCAGCAGCTACATCCCTGGTCTGGTTTTCAACAGAGATGAGGCTGTCCTCACCCAGGTTGCCAAGGGACCTGGAGAAAAGCATTCTGTTCCTTTGTTGTTGTCGCACAGTCGAGTCCGACTCTCCGTGACCTTTAGTGGGATGCTATTTATCTCGAGCTCCACCTACCTATTTCCATTTTATTGACGGGAAAGGACGCTTCCCTCCAGCCCTTGGCAACCCTACCTCAAAGGAACAGGCCGCCCCACTTTCTCCCGCCCTAGGCACCGGACCGAGCCTGAGGCAAGAGCGCCCCTAGTGGCTAAACGAGGTCGGCCCGGGAAAAAGCCGCCGCAGAGACGGTGGGAGTCTGCAGAGCCGGGCCGGGCCGGGGGGACCCGCCTATTCGTTCGGCTCACCTGGAACGAGACGACTTTGCCTTCTCCTCCGCCGTTGCCGCCTTTCTTGGCCGCTTCCCCCTTCCCGTCCTGCCGCGCGGCGGCGGCGGATTCCTCGTCTCGGCCCTCTTCCGGCGGCTCTCCTCCCTCGGCCCTCTTCCCCGTCTCCCACGCCGCCTTCTCCTCGGGCGCTCCGTCGGCGGCGAGCGGGTGCGAAGCGGGAGCTCCGTCCTGCTCTTGGGGCTCCACCACCGCTTCGGGCAAAGTGAAGAGGCGGCGGCCCAGGACAGGCGAATAGATGCCCGGCAGCGGCGGCGGCAGCGGCTCCCGCGTGAGGTGCACGGCGGCGTCGACCCGCGGGTTCACTTGGATGCCCACCTCTTTGGTGGCGGTGGCTTTGCGGAGCCGCGGGGCGAGGCCCGGGCTGACCTGCGAGAGCAGCGCCTTCAGCTGGGCCCGCTTGTAGGTGTCCAGGTAGTCCGGCGAGGTCTCCCGCGGCGGGTCCGAGGAAAGGGCGGGCGGCGGCGGCGGCCCTCGGTAGGGGTTCGGGGTGCTGCTGTTCTTGCTCTGCTTCCAGCTGGACTGCTTCTGCCTGGGGGGCGGCCGGGGGGCCACGTTGTGGCTAGAGGTGAAGGTCCTCCCATAACTCTGGTACACGCTGTAGGGCGGGTAGACAAAGCGGTCCATAGCCTGGGGAGGCTAGTTGGGAAGCCGTAATTCCCAGCCCGCTCCCCATTTTATCCCTTCACGAGAAGCGATTTCCAATTAGTACCTGTTAACTACCACTGGCCATTGGTAATCATCGCCCCGCCCGCGGTAATTAGTGAAGTCCTGTTGCCGCTTCCAACTACATATCCCCAAACTGTTTGAAAATTTTCACCTCCTTCGCTGGACTGTCGACCAAAACATTAGTAGATAAACTAATGTCTATCACCACTGGTTAGAGTATATAACCAAATTTGAGAAACCCTCCATTCAAATTCCTACTCTGCCCTGAAGTTTCCTTGGTCAATCAGTACCCTACTTCACAGAGGAGTTTTGAGGGTCAAATGGAGGAATGGAAATTAATATATCACCCTCAGGTCCTCTGAGGAAGTGCTAGATGGAAATGTACATAAAGAAAATGTTCAAAGCAAGACTAAAAATCTGCACAGATACTCACTGATTGCAAGATTGAGAGTTCAGACATGGGTGATTCTAGCAGAGCCACTGAAATCAATGACAGTTACCCTAGAAAAGGTTAAAATGTGAGGGGCTGTGGTTCACTTGTAGAGCAACTAGTTGGCATGCAGAAAGTCCCAGGTTCAATCACTGGCGTCTCCAGTTAAAAGGATGAGGTAGTAGGTGATGTGAAGGACTTCCACCTGAGATGCTGGAGAGTCTGAGTAGACAGTACTTACCTTGATGAACTGAGTAGACAGTACTTACCTTGATGAACTATTGGTCTGATTCAGTATAAGGCAGCTTTATATGTCCATAAGCACTTGCCTAAATATGTGTCAAAACATTCCATTTGGCTTCAGCTGTTTAAGAACTAAGTTCTTGAGCTACAGATTTATACTCAATAAATACTCTCTGGTTGATTTCTCATAATTATATGAGAATATAATTGCATGGCAATTGAGAAAGATCATGACTGTTTATGGATCATGCAAGATACATGGGGGACAGAGTATGATTAATGCAGGAAATCCACCCAATACAGTTCCAGTTCAGGATTGACTCTGTAATCAAATTCACACTTATTTACGCACTGAATGTTGTGGGAATTACTTCTGAGTATTGGGCAACACAGCTGAAAACAGTCCCCTTGAGATCATGACATCTACACTGTAATGGTTCTAAGGAAATGTACTTTGGATTGTGGTACTAATCATACTAACAGCATTCCGTGCGCCTTGGTGTTTAGTCATGCCGGCCACATGACCACGGAAACATCTTCGGACAGCACTGGCTCTTCTGCTTTGAAACGGAGATGAGCACTGCAACCCTAGAGTCAGATTCGACTGGCTTTCGAGCAAGGGAACCTTTACCTTTACTAATCATATATCACAGGTTCCTGATAATTTTAAGAAGATGGAGGCCCTGAGTATAGACATTTGAGAACTGCAGCCTTTTAGCAGGAGAAACATTCTTCTGATGTATACCACTGCCATCTTAATATTCTAAGAAAAGCCCATAAACATTGACATTTACTATATTTCAGACATTTATAATAAGATTTTCTACTGGTGATCTTCAACAGTGAGATCTTGGTCCCATTTGGGAAAAGATGTTTACAGGAATGGCATTTTTGTAGATTTACGTAAGATTTCAGTAACCCAGAACTGTACACATTATGCACTGAACCAATTGCCACTGACACTACGTTACAACAGTGTGTCTGCAACAGTGTATAAATGTGGCTTTAAACACTCCTGTAAATATGGACCATAACCCCTAGACACAGGTATTTATTCACAAGTGCCTGTATCAGAGGTCACCAGCAACATGTTGGTGCCCGCCAAGTGTTTTTAGGAAGTGGGCAGGAACAGTTATGGCTTCTGCCCATCAAGGCTTCTGATTGGCTATTGGAGATTTGAATGGCTGTGCAGATTTTTTAAAATATTGCTTTGGCAGCACCTGCCACCACAGCCCAAGGAACTGCACTGTTACTGAAGTCAAGCCGTGGCAACCGTTCTGTGGCTGGCTCTGCCTCCTGCATAGGGTTGCCAACCTCCAGGTGGTGGCTGGAAATCTGATGTTTGGAAGGTGGACTCTATGCCATTATACCCCACTGAAGTCACTCCT
Organism: Gekko japonicus; assembly: GCF_001447785.1. Classification (NCBI taxonomy): domain Eukaryota; kingdom Metazoa; phylum Chordata; class Lepidosauria; order Squamata; family Gekkonidae; genus Gekko; species Gekko japonicus. The sequence goes on along the minus strand of NW_015174317.1, from coordinate 122,013 downwards.
ATCCCCAAACCCCACCCTCCTAAGGCTCCACCCCCCAAATCCCCAGGTATTTCCTAACCTGGAGCTGAGAACTCTATGTCCTCTGGCAGCCATTTTACTGCTGTGCCTATCATGCTCTGTCAGAAGTTCAGTGTGCCCACAGGCTCAAAAAGACTGGAGACCCCTACCCTATATCATCCACACTACAGCAGGAAATGACCATGTAACATCAGTACAGTAGTCATGCTTCTTAAATAACTGGTATAGCTGACTTCAGTAATTAAGACATTTCAAATAATTGTGAATTTATTATGCCAGACACTGTGATTATGTCCATACATTTAAATCTAAATGGCACTTTAAGCCTCTGCAAAGTGGAATATCCAGTGGAACATAAAGTATATTCAGATTGGTTTTTAATAGGGTCTTTATGTACTATAGATCTGTATGTTTGTTTTTGATTCAAATGTGTTATATTTATTTTTATGTAATTGCTCCCCATTTTGGATCCTGAGAAAGGCAGGAATGTAAATATTTTAAATAAATATTTCAAAGCTTAAAAGTTACACAGTGATGAGATTAAAGGGTTTGTTTGCATCCTCTTCATTATATGCTTCCAACTTTCCTGAAGTTCTAGGAGCAGGACTACTGGATTTAGGCGGCAATTCCAAGCATACTTAGGCTGCATTGTTAACAACAGACTCCTGGTAGTGAGCCCCACTGAGTAGACCTGAGTTGGATTCTGAGTAGACCTGAGTTGGATTCTGAGTAGACCTGTTTAGGATTGCTCCCTTAATTGGGAATAAGAGCATAACATAAGAAGAGCCTGCTGGATCAGACAAGTGGTCCATCTAGTCCAGCATCCTGTTTCACACAGTAGCCAACTAGCTGTTCTGGAGAGCTAAAGGAATGGGGCATGGAGGCCAAGGCCCTCCACTGGTTCTGTCTCTTCAGTCACCATGAATAGGAGCTTAATGGAGTTTTCCTCCATGAATTTGTATAACCCATTTTAAAAGCAATCTGTAGCCATCACTAAGTCAACTGGCAATGAATTTCACATCTTAATTACTCACTGAGTAAATAAGTATTTCCACTAGTATGTCCTGAAACTATTTGCCCACAATTAATTGGATGTTCCTGAGCTATATTATAGAAGAGGGAGAAACAATCCCTCTATTCACTTTCTTACCCCATGCATAATTTTATAAACCTCTGTCATGTCTCCTCTTAGCACTATTGGATTCAGATAAACTTACTTCTGAGTAGATGTATAAGATTGGAATGTTCCCTTTGTGTGAGAATGCACTAAAGACTTACAGTGCCTGTTACAGTGGGTTTATTTATAAATATAAAAACAGCATAGGTGAAGGCAAAGATGTCCTGTATGGCAGTATATCCCCCCGGACAGTAACTTGGCCACCCCTCACATCCAGTTTCAGCTTCAAAATTCTTCTATCCCCCTGCCTACTGTTTAGATTTGAATGACAATGGGTAGTGTGAAGCCTCCCTGTACTGAAATCTTAAGAACACTTTCCTGAGAGTAAGCCCAATTTAATAAAAATAGGACTTCTGAGTAGACCTGCTCAGGATTTCTCTGTAACACTACCAACTTCTGTTTTTGTTCTTTCTCTTACCCTTCCATTCAGCTGGTGGGGGGGGGTTGTGTTCTCTACTCTCTTTACACTCTAATTATGATCCAGAATTTCCCCAGCTATCATGAGACCACCACCATTAGTTCCACGGACTATTACTCAGCAGTGAGCCTAACAAAGGACTAATCACTCACCATCCATAACAGTATGTTGTGTCCTAGGTTTTACGCAATGCATTTATATATTATATAAATGTATAGATCAGGTCAATGGAGTTAGCACTAGTGCTTTTTAAGAGAGATGGCAATCTTTGCAGGATCATCTTACCTGTTTCTATAGGATTGCTTTTCAATACATAAGTGTACGAAAGTGAGTGGGGAGATTTTCAGTTATTTAGGCTATGTATATGCTGCCTTTTCACTTTAAGAATGTCCAAAAGCAGCTTACTCTCAGGCTGATATAATTACCACTGTAAAATCTTAACAAGAAGAGTTTGAAAACTAATGTCAATAAATGCATAATTTAAAACCAGCATAAGAATTATAAGACTACAAGCGGAAACCTGCCAGGACTTGGTGGGGGGCATCTTATTTCCCCCTCCCCCACTATTCTTTCCCTTTCCTGAAAGCTCCCACTGCCTTTTTCCTGTTTCCTTCTCTCCTTCTAAGGTTGCCAACCTGGAGATCTCTTGGAACAACAGATCTCATCCAAACTGCAGAGGGCTGTTCCTCTTAGAGTTGCCAGCTTCAGGTTGGGAAATTCCCAGCAATTTGGGGTGGAGCCTTGGGAAGGTGACATTTGGGAAGGAAAGTTATCTCAGCAGGGTATAGTACCATAGAGTCCTCCTTCCAAAGCAGCAGTTTTCTCCAGAGGAGCTGATCTCTGCCATGAGGAAAGCAGTTGTAATTCCTGGTGATCTCCAGCCCCCACCTGGAGGTTGGCAATCCCTGTTCTCATGGAGGAAATGGGTGCTTTGGAGGGTGGCATCTATGTCCTTATAACCCTCTGAGGTCCCTCCCCTCCTCAAACCCCACCTTTCCCAGTTTCCATTCCTCAAATCTCTAAGTATTTCCTAACCTGGAGTTGGCAACCCTATCTCCTTCCCACCCTACCTTTATCTGCCCATGTCTTAAGCTTTCCCACCCGCAGCCTCTACCTAGGAAAACTGTGGTCTCAGTTGTGTGGTGCTAGCCACTTGGCCAGGCCTGCTTGCAAGTTGTTCGGGGTGGTGAGAACCAGGGAGGATTGTAAGGCGCTCCAGAGCGATCTATCAAGGCTGGGCGAGTGGGCATCAATGTTGCAAATGAGGTTCGACATGGGCAAGTGCAAAGTGATGCACATTTTTGGAGCCAAAAATCCTAACTATAAATACACATTGATGGGGTCCAAACTGGCAGAGACTGACCGAGAGAGAGATCTTGGAGTCATGGTAGATAACTCACTGAAAATGTCAACTCAGTGTGCGACTGAAATAAAAAAAGGAAATGCTATGCTGGGGATTATTAGGAAGGGAACTGAAAACAACCAGTATCATAAATGCCCATGTATAAATTGAAGATGCAGCCTCATTTGGAATACTGTGTACAGTTCTGGTCACTGCACCTCCAAAAAGATAGCATTGGGAAAAGAGGAACCAAAATGATTAAGGGGATAGAACGCTTTCCCTATGAAGAAAGGTTAAAGAGGTTGGAGCTCTTTAGCTTGGAGAAATGATGACTGAGGGGTGACATGATAGAGGTTTACAGAGTTATGCATGGGATAGAGAAGGTAGAGAAAGAAGTACTTTTCTCCCTTTCTCACAATACAAGAACTCCTGGGCACTCAGTGAAATTAATGAGCAGAAGGTTTAGTACACATAAAAGAAGTACTTTTTCACCCAAAGAGTAATTAATATGTGGAATTCCCTGCCACAGGAAGTGGTGGTGTCTACAAGCATAGATAGCTTCACTAGGGGGTTAGATAAACATATGGAGCAGAGGTCTATCAATGGCTATTAGCCACAAGGTATAGGTGGGACAGGGATGCTCTGTATTTTTGGTGTGTGTGGGGGAACAGTGGGAAGGCTTCTGAGTTTTGGCCCAACTGGTGGACCTGATGGCACCTGGTTTTTGGCCACTGACACAAAGTGTTGGACTGGATGGGTCACTGGTCTGATCCAACACGGCTTCTTTTATGTTTGTGGTATGGAACCTTTATGGACTTGTGGGGTAGCACCTTATTTCCCTCTCTATGCACTATTTCCTCTTTTGCTCCTGCCGGCAACCCCCATATCCTCCGCCCTTTCCCTGCCTCATTCTCTCCTCCTCAGCTATTCACCAACCTACCTTTTATTTGTTTCCCATCTTCAGCTACATTTATTCTTTATTTGCTTCATTTATACCCCACCTTTCTCCACAGTGGGGACCAAAGCAGCTTACATTATTCTCCTCTCCTCCTTTTTATCCACACAACAGCCCAGTGAGGTAGGTTAGGCTGAAAGTATGTGACTGATCCAAAATCACCCAGTGAACTTGCACATCAAGATGGGGACTTGAACCTGGGTCTCTCAGACCCTACTCTGAAATTCTAACTGCTACACCACACAGGCTATCATAGGCTGCAGTCACACATGCTGAATAATCCACTTTCAGTGCACTTTCTAACTGGATTTTTACTGTGTGAACTGGCAAAATCCAGTTGGAAAGTGCATTGAAAGTGGATTATTTAGTGTGTCTGACACTGCACTTCCACACTGTCATTTTTGTCACTTGATTGTCCCTATTGTTTCAGAGTTTTTTCCTCGCAACGTGTTTTGCTCTCTCAACTAGTCCCAGAGGCCCTGATGAGTCCTCTCTCAAAGATCAAAATAGGCCTGGAATGGGCCCTGCCTTTACTGGATAGGCCAAGCCTGGAATACTGTGGCTACCTAGCAACAGCTGCTGAGGGAATCCCATTCATTAAAGCTACAGGGACTCTTTTGATCATATCAGGTTTTTCAAAACTTTTTTTAAAGTTAAATATATGTCTAGGATTTCAGGTTTGTTTGTTTTTTTACAAACTGGGGACCCTTTTCAGGTTTGTAGAAGGATCTGGCTGACTTTGCGCTCTCTCTCTCTCTGTGTCTGTGTGTTTAAACTGCTCACAATATATGTGGGGCAGATGTAACTCATGGGGAAGGGAGTTCCAAAGATCTGAGGCAATTACTGAGAAGGCTCACAACCACCAGGTACACCTCTGCCATGGTAGATTCCAGCATTAAGGCCTTTCTGCCTGACCTCAGAAAGCAGGTAAGCATATAAAGGAGGCGACCCCTCAGGCATGTTGGACCCAAGTCATTTTGAGCTTTAAAAGTCATCAGGGCACATTGTGTCCAAAACTACACTGTTGGTACAAGACAGGTCTTATTAGGATAGCAAGGTCTGGATTGGATAGGGGTCATTTCGTAGAAAAAGAGCTAGGGGAACTCATTAGCATAACTCATTAGCATATGCCACACCCCCTGACATCACCGGAAGTGTGTCATAAGGCCACACACCCTGACATCACCGGAAGTGTGTCATAAGGCCACACACCCCGCCCCCAACGGTCCCGGCCACCGCCACCGGCCTTGCAGCTCCACTGCTGAGCCCCATGAGGGGCCTGGCGGTGGACCCGCAAGGCCGGCGAGAGTGCAAGGAAGCCCTGCGAAGGCCCTCCCTGGCCCCAGGCAGGCAGGGGTGGGGAGAGGCAGGGAGGAAGCATCTTACCCTCCCTCTTCTCCTGCCTCCTCCTGGCTGAATGAGGGCCGGAAGCGGGGCGGCCGGAAGCAGGGGGCGGGGCTTTGTCATGTGCCCCACCCCCCGTACCTCACCCCGGGGAACTGTGTTCCCCTGCAATCCCCCCCCGAAATGACCTCTGGGATTGGAAGATACCTAGAGACCTTGGGGGTGGATCCTGGAGAGGGTGGGGTTTGGGGAGGGGCCTCAGCATGGTACAATGCCATAGGGGACACCCTATGGCATTTTCTCCAGGGGAGCTGATCTTTTTCAGCTGGAGATCAGTTGTAAAAGCAGGAGATCTCCAGACCCCACCAGGAGGCTGGCATCACAGCAATGGGCCTCTGCCCCCCACTAACTTGCTGGCTGGTGCATTCTGTACCAGTTGAGGGGGTAAATGTGTATTAACCTCTCTGAGAAAATTGAAGAAGTTGTCCTGTCTATCTGGAAGCATATGGTTTATCATCAAAAGAACTATGGAGTTGGAAGATGATTTTGTATCTGTTGCCTCTGTCCAGATTGGACACAACAGTATATTACAACATGGGAATGAAAAAGGCTGCTGCATCTTGGATACTGCTGGAGGTAGTCAAAAATGTGGTAACTTTGTAAACAGCTATATGATGCAAGCTGTATCCAAGTTTAATGCGATATAACCGTTCAGGAATTATAGTTTTTGTTGCCTCTGCTCAGATTTTTTAAAAAGTGTGTTACATAAAAATCACCTGCTAGCACTGGCTCACACTCAGAGATCCAGGTGGGTAGCCCTGTTGGTCAGAAACAGCAGAACAAAGTTTGAGTCCAGTGGCATCTTTAAGACTAACAAAGTTTTATTCAAGGTATAAGCTTTCCTTGAATAAAACTGTTGGTCCTAGAGGTGCCACTAGATGAGTCTAGTGCTGAGAGCGAAAGAGAGAACTACATGTCCCATGATCCTCAAAGTGAATCATAACAATTATCTGCGTATCTGAAGATTTCCTGGCGGGAAGTAGTTGCCCGCCTCCTTTCTTCACAAACTTTTCTCTGACCTCTTTCCATTTGTGTCCCAGGCAGAGACCACATTATTGAACGCCTGGGATAGACCGCAGCGCTCGGAAGTTATCCTCGGGACGAAGCTGAAGTGAAACCTTCGTTTTTGTTATAAGTGCGCAGGCGTGTGCGAGATTTGGCGCCGCGATTTGTATTTTGAGAAGACGATTCAGTTCCTGAGGCAACACGGAGGCTGGTCAGTCTGGGTCTTTTAGCTAAATTTTGTTGTTGTTTTGCCGTTGTGGTTCTTGTTAGTTACATATCCCCCCCCCCGTTGTTGTCCATAAATAAGCGTGTCTAGAATTTTCAACCTAAATATGAGATCAGGCTGGGGGAGAGCCAGCCTTTCAGCTTGGTTCGTCCCGTGTGTTTTGGACTGTTAACCAGCCCCTTCAGGGAGCAGCTCCGAGGCGGTTGAAAGGTTTAGAAAAAACGTACATGATTGTATGGAGTGGAAACCTAAGACCCAGAACAGAGATGCATTTGGGAAAGGGGAGGGTAGTGGGGTGATGTGCATGTGTGCACAGATTTTTCAAAATGAAGATGAAAGGGCTACCAAAGTGTGGTGTAGTGGTTGGAGCATTAGACTACGATCTGGGAGAACCAGGTTCTAATCCCAACTTCTGCCCGTGGAAGCTTGCTGGGTGACCTTGGGCTAGTCATATACTCTCAGCCTGAACTACCTCACTGGGTTGTTGTGAGGATAAAAATGGAGGCGAGGAGAACGATGTAAGCTGCTTTGGATGAGTCCCCATTGGGGAGAAAAGCAGTAACCAAATGAAGCAAATAAAGAAATAGTTGAGGGTCTGAGCCACCTCCATGAGGAAAGGCTAAAGAAAAACTTCAAATAAGGCAACATTAGTGGAGGGGGGTGACTGAGGGTTATACAACTTTCCATGAATGTGGAGAAAATGGACAGAGAGAAATTCAGGACTGATTAATTATGTATAGAATGTGTAAAATCAGTTTATGAAAATCGTTGCACAGGATATGGTGATGGTCACTAGGATTGCATGTGGGACTGAGTGGGAATAGGGGCAGCACACCAGAGCCTTTAATCATGCTTTTATACCATTGCCAGAGGGGGCTAACTGTAATGTACCACTGCAGTGGACTGAAGTCAGTTTCTTTCTCTCTCCTTCCAGTGTGCTTCTTGTAACAAAAAAGGAGCTGGATGATGCAGCACTGTGTTGTGGTGGGTCCTCATGAAATGGGAGTACTGTTCAGTGGCACCAGCGGCTACATCCTGTTAGCCTGCAGAGAAAACAAATGGAGAAAGATTCTGTTGGTTTTCTAAATTGAAAACCAGTTTTATTTTATTCATTTAAAATACTTTCATCCTACCCTTCCTCCATGACGCATGTGACTATGTACATCATTTTACCCTGAGAACAGGTTAAGTTGAGAGAAAATGACTGTCCTCCCACTGAGTTTTTATTATGATCAGTGCTTTAGAACCTTGATCTCCCCAAGAGACAGTCTAAAACTCTAATCATTATACCCACTGGCTGTTAAATGTGATTCATTCCAAGGTGCATAGCCACTTGGCACTGTTCTGATCTTTGTTTTCTGTAACATAAAGTGTATCTCAAGACACTGCAAACCTACTACCTTTCTGCTCTCATGCCAGGCACTATGGAAAATGTGTCTAGGGAGATAGGCCACGTAGTACAGTCAGAGATGGACTGGAAGAAAGCATGGGTTTCTTCCTACATAGAGGGGAAAGATAAGACTTTTTCAGCAGAAGTCTCCAAAAACAGTCTGCCATAGGGAAGAGGTGACGATCAGCGATGTGTGAGCCCTGTTGCTGATTGGGATCAGCTTAATCATTTCCTCAACTGTAGCATCCCCAGTACCCCATCACTTTTGTTGGTTGGCCTTGAACTCTTATGAGAAAAATATATCTATGAATCCAACTTGTGTTCTCTTATTTTTAGAATAACGGTTTCTTTATTTAAAAACTAAAATAGCCTGAACGTTTGAATCTTTTCTCAAGAGGGAAAGTGTCCCAGTCCCTTGTTTGTTTTGGTTTTCCTTTTCTATTTATGTATTTTAGGGATCCTGTTAGATGCTGCTGATGCAATAGCTCCAGTTTACCAGTTATGCTAGCATGGCATCCTGCATCAATTTGATTTACCACCTTTTATGGTATTGCTCTAGTTTAAAGTGCATCATTTATCATGCTAACAATTCTTTGCACTTTTGGTAAACCACCTAAGCAAATTCTGTTGAAGTTGTTTTAGAACTGGGTCAGTGCAAATGTCTTGTCAGCCATAAATTCGCTAAATGGCTTTAAGGCAAGCCAGTGTTCTAACAGCTCCCACATTTGCATAATGGGAATATTAGCATTCTTAGCAGGGTTGTTGTGAGAGCTACTTTCATAATGTATATAAGGTGCTGTGAAAAACTGAAGTGTGATACATAAACACTAAGAATAAACACTATTATTCTTTGGAATGATTTCCAGATAAGTATTATTTAGTATCACCATCTATAACTCACTTTTGTACACTGTTTGTTCCTTAATCTGGTGTTGTATGTTAGGAGAATGTGTGGCATATGGTTTATCATAACTAATATGGGTGCACACGTGACAAACCACGGTTCAGAGTGGTGGTGAGAGAGGAGAAAAATAGTTTGTATTTAGAAGAGGAAAAGAAAGTTTTTATTTCTTATCAAATAAAATACTATAAGAAGGCTAAGACCATGGTTCAGAGTGGTGGTGAGAGAGGACAAAAATAGTTTGTATTTAGAAGAGGAAAAGAAAGTTTTTATTTCTTATCAAATAAAATACTATAAGAAGGCTAAGTCTGAGTGCATTGTAACATCATTTTCCAGGTTTGCTTAACAATACCAGTGATGCTATGGATAAGAATGTTCCCATATCTAAGGGGAGATCGTCTTTCTTCGAAATGTTCAAAACACGATGCAGTGAATCAGGTACCACTTGAATTTGTAAAACTTAGTTATGGACACTGCAAGTGACTCCCTTCTGTAGCCATCATACATAAATTGTGTACTTGATTAAAGACATATTTGAAAGCAATTTCTTTCCTTTATGCACATTTTATTTTTTAGCACTGTTGTTCTTAGTAGTATCTTTTCTAAAATTTGTGTAAGCATGTTGAACTGACAGATACTTGTGCAAAAGTACTAATGAAACAAAGTCATCAAAGTATATAGCAGGAAGTTTGGATGTTGGCATTTTAAATTTTCTGTATGTTTCAGTTGGTCGTTTAAGACCTACAGCATTATTTGTGCTGCAGGTCATGTTTGTTTACATCTGCAAGGAAATTACGACTAAATAGATTTCTCTAAGGACAAGTAACAATGAGATCAAACTAGAGTTGCACAAAGGCAATTATTTATACACAACAATTATTAATAGCCTCACAGACATCTGAGATTGTCTCAGAGAGAGTGGTGTAAGTATGGATTGCTTTGCAGCCCAGGTCATGGAGTCTTTGTTATTTGTACAGTTCTTCATGTAGTGCCATCAGTGAACTTAACAGAGTAATTTTCAGAGATTGTGGCTACAGAGTAACTTGCAGTAGCAGTCCCATTGTCATTTGTAGTTCATGCTAGTGTCCTTGCACATGTAAGCTACTCCGGAAAATGCCAAGCACATTGATGATACTATGTGAAGAATAAATAGTAATTTCAGAGCAAAAGTGTTTTAAATTCCAACATGAGTTTAATTGGTTTGTGGATAGGACTAGGTAATATTGATGCATGTGAGTAAGGCCATTGGTCTAGCTAGCCTGGTATTGGCTACGCAGACTTGCAGAGGATCTCCTGAGATCTTACACAGAGGTCTTTTCCAGCCCTGTGGAGATGCCAGGAACTGAATATGAAACTTCATTTCAAGATCAGTATTGCCAGTAGTGGAATGGGGTTGTGGCTCAGTGGAAGAGCCTCTGCTTGTCATACAAAAGATCCCCAGGTCAAACACTGGCATCTCTAGTTAAAAGGACCAGGCAGTAGGTGATGTAAAAGAGCTCCTCCTGAAATTCTGGAGAGTTTCTGCCATTCTGAGCAATGGTCTGATGAACCTTGAGGGACCAATGGTCTGATTCAGTATAAGGTAGCTTCCTATGCATGTCATAAAGGCGTTATTAAAAAGTTGACAAATGAGCTGTTTATTAAAGTAAAGGTAAAGGTTCCCTTGCTCGAAAGCCAGTCGAATCCGACTCTAGGGTTGCGGTGCTCATCTCCGTTTCAAAGCCGAAGAGACAGCGCTGTCCGAAGATGTTTCCGTGGTCATGTGGCCGGCATGACTAAACACCAAGGTGCACGGAATGCTGTTACCTTCCCACTTTAGTGGTACCTATTATTAATAGCCTCCCAGACATCTGAGATTGTCTCAGAGAGAGTAGTGTAAGTATGGATTGCAATTTCTTGTTTTCGAACTGCTAGGTTCCCTAAATGAATTACTTGGGCACACTGAGATAAATGCTAGTGTTGCCCATACACTACTACAATATACAATCTTAACTCTTAAAGGTATTTGATGCAAGCTTGCATGGGTTGTTTTATAAGGGAATTTTGTAGGAGAATTTAACCTAGAACAACTTCCTACTCAGTAGCATGATTATTAAATAATTCTTCAAAGGACATTAATGCTTATCTCAGTCTGTAATTCTATGATTTTTAAGTAACTCTGAAAAGTCATCCAAATACTTTTAACAGTCAGTAAGATCTGTGGCATCTCATTATGGCCCCATTTGATATTATAATGCACTTTTTAAATGCCAATGAGGTTATCTTCTACAACTTCATTATTTTCCAAAGTTCCTGGAAAACTTTTTGTATTAGCCTGTATACATGCTTTTGACTAATATGAAAAGGGCTCTTTAGAAAGTGTTTATTTCCCAGTTGTTTGAAGCCAGTGACCTTTATTCCTAGCCTTTTGTCATATCACTTGAAAGACTAAAGTTAGAGCCCAATGGGCACCTTTAAGACCAAAAAAGTTTTATTCAAGGTGTGAGCTTTCGTGTGTACACACACTTCATCAAGTGTGTGCATACACACGAAAGCTCACACCCTGAATAAAACTTTCGTTGGTCTTAAAGGTGCCATTGGACTCTAACTTTGTTCTGTTGCTTCAGACCAACACAGCTACCCACCTTGATCTAACTTTAAAGATTGTATTCCATTTAGTGACCTCAGTACATCAAATATAAATACATTTGCCATTTGCAGTATCTGAATTGGCTGGGTAGATGAAATTAGAAACCCTTAAAGACAATATTTGGTATGTGAAATGGTATACCACAGCCCAATCTCATCAAATCTCAGAAGCTAAGTAGGGTCGATACTTGGCTGGGAGACTGCCTTCCTCTGCAAAGTCTTCCTTGGTAATGGCAAACCATCCCTGCTTAATTGTTTGCCTTGAAAACCCTATGGGGTTGCCATAAGTTGGCTGTGACTTGACGGCACCACTGAATAAGAGGGCTTATTAATAGTTATGTATCTAATTCCAGGAAGTTTTTAAGTAAATAGGATCAGTGTGCACAACTCAGGCTTGTGCGTGCGTGCATGGGCATGCACATATGTATGTCTGTTAAATGTGAAAATGGTGAGCCTGGAGGTGTCAGATCACACCACACAGCACTTCATAAGAAGTATTCTGTTTATTGGTAGGTCATAACTATGACACGTGAACGTTTTTGTGAGGAATGGCCCAAAGCAGTAGGACACCCAAAGTTATAGTAGTTTCAAAGCACCCCCCATTACAAGCAAAAGCCAGTAAGCATTGTGCATTGTGCACACGTGGGAGGAAAGTGAGCGGGTGAAATAGGAGCCATTTGTTCCCAGCAGGTCAGGAGCAGCTGGAACCGCAAGGTCAGAAAGGCATAAACAGATAACAACCCAGACAGGAGACATCCTTAGTGTACCAGGTTGAGGAAGGAGGATCTCCCCCCATACATTCCAGAGACATGGCAGTGTTAACTGACAGGAGGCCAATAAGTCAGCCTACCAAATGAGGAACAGAGACTTATAATATGTGATCTAATCTTCATTCTACCTCCTGAGCTGGAGTTTAGCTACTTTCCCAGTTCATCTCCAAATTGCCTGATTGTCTTTTCCATGCTGTATGTTTTCTCTTGTTAGAATCTAAGCCAGAGGTCCCCAGAGCGGTGCCTGTGGGCATCATGTTGCCCACGAAGTGATTTTAAGAACTGGGTGGAGCTAGATGGAGCTTTTACCCACCAGGACTTCTGATTTGGCTGTGCAGATTAAAACAACACTGTTTCCGCAGGAGCTGCTATCACAATGTTGGTTTTATTCTCTCTCACTCTTTGCCAGGTTTTTTTTTTAATTACCCTTCTTCTCCCCTGCATTGAGGCTTCCTTTGTTGCTGGTTGTACTTCCTGGAGCAGCCGTTTTGTGGTTGCACCCACCACCCTGTGCCAGAATTCCAAAGGTGCCCACAGGCTGAAAAGTATTGGGGACCCTGATCTAGGACATAGAGTTCCAAAAGCCTTAAGATAATGTAATAGTGTAGGCTTGTTTTGGCCTGCCTTTTGGCCACTATTACCACCAATAATTTTAACTATAGAGCCCTGGCCCTTGGCTTTGACATCCAGCCTGTGCCGCCACTCGCATTAGGAAGAGCACTGACCAAAAAAATTGTTTAGATCTTGTAGACACTTTCGGGATGCCACCTTCAGGATGCCATCTTAAGCAATCAATGAAACATCACCAGCACTTATCAGTGTGCACAACTCAGGCTTGCGTGTGCGTGCGTGCATGTACATATGTATGTCTGTTAAATGTGAAAATAATTGTTATTTATGTATTAATCAGTGTGAGCCGCCCTGAGCCTGCTTTGCGGGGAGGGCGGGGTACAAACTAAATAAATAAAATAAAAGCAGTTCATTAATTTTGAAAATATGGGGCTTAAAGATGTTGCTTTCTACCTTGGAAAATCCTGAATATATCCCTTTTATTAGACTTAGGGCCAATAAGTCTCAACTGGTTGGAAGAGCTGAGTTCAGAAGTTCCACCTTATGACTGCAAAATATCAGAAGATGCTGAATATAAAGCTAGCCTGGATGAACACGCTTTTAAGATGCCAAAGAAGAAGCTGTTTACAAACAGTCAGTTAGCTTCAACACCACTGATTTTAAAAGAACAGAGTCAAATCTTGCCACTGTTTGTTTCTCCAGTGAAAGAAATGGATCAGAGCACAATGGAAGCTGGTGAGAAGTTTTGCACATAACATTTCAAAGTACAGAGTCTTAAGATTATATTGCAATGAGATATGTTAAAGAAAACATAAATCATCTTTGAAATAGATATCTTCTCCAAACAGAGGGAGAATCTGCAATTTCTTCAGCTTACCCCATTGATCTACAACATCCACACCAAATCCCTTACAGTTTGTCAGGGATCTCCAAACCTAAGGAACAAGGGGTTTCAGTGGGGGTAAATCCATGGAATGCAGGAGAGGTGGAAAAGCCCTATTGTGTGAGCACAGTTCTACTGGCATTGCTTTGGATTCAACCCATAGTGTGGTCATCTACCAGGTTATAAACTGCACATAGTTTAATTCCCTTGTATAGAGCCATCCTAAACATTTCATTTTTAAGCATTCTGCAAAATCTTAAATATGAGGGGGTCTTCCTGATCTCAGGCAAGCCATTCCATGAGTGGGAGCCACAACAGAGAATGCATGTGTATGAGCCATGAAGGGCTTTGTATGTGATGACCAGTACCTTGAGTTAAACCCAGTAACTGATCAGCAGGCCCATAGCCAGGCTTTTTAAATTCAGGGGCCTTTAAATAAGTTGGGGGACACTCCGCACCACTGTTCCCTCTAAGCTGAGTTAGTGTGAGCTACCTCACAGTTTTTTAGCCTCCAGCTCACACATTTTTGTTTTAGCTCAGGAAGGATGGCTACAGAGCAAACCAATTTAATGCAGTAGCCAAATGGCTCGCTCACAACTTTAATGCCAGTAGCTCACAAAGTAGAAATTTTGCTCACATGACTCCACAGATTAGAGGAACATTGCTCCGCACCGCTCCCAAGCGAGCAACCTCACTCCCACCCTTCCCTGCAACCAGCCAGGCATCCTTTTGGCAGGGGAGCCAAGGCTGCCAGGGCAGGAAAGTGGTGAGCCCGCCTAAGGAGGCTGCCTTCGTTGCCCGCCTGCCACTGCCGCAGTTCCTCTCTCCATTCCTGCCCCTGGCGGCTGCTTCTCATCCTCCAGCCGCAGTTGAATGGCGGGCTGCCAGGGCAGGAGAGCAGCGAGCCCGCCTGGTGAGGCTGTCTCTGTTGCCCACCTGCTGCTGCAGTTCCTTCCCCTACTGCTGCCCCTAGGAGTTGGGGGGCCTGGGATGGATGAGAAGTCAGGGGACCTTGGTGGTAAGTTGGGGGCCGGGCCCTGAGAGACCTCACTATAACTATGGGCCTGCTGACCAGTAACCAATGGAGTGTCTGCAAAATGGGTGTGATGTGCATGCTCCTCCTAGCTCCCAACAGCAACCCAGCTGCGGCATTCTGTACCAACCAAAGTTCCAGACCCATGTAGAGTGCACGATTGCAATTGTCTAGCCTTGAGGTTACCTTGGCATTGAAGCCATGTGGCTGGATGGGCCAACTCAAGGTAGGGAGCCATCTTCTGGGCTAAATGAAGATGGAAGAAAACATGTTTTGCAGCAGCATTAACTTGCTTCTCCAGTAATAATTCTGAGCCTAAACCCCAGATGTACTGTGCCCAAAGCATAACCTTGCCAGCCCTCCAGGACTTATCTGGAAACCTTTTTAAATATTTAACAATATAACTTCTAGGTAAGGGGTCCCCAGTGCAGTGGTTGTGGCTGCTTTGAAGCCCCCCTTTCCTAGCACATACCAAGTGTTTTAAGAAAGTAGTTGGGACCAGGTAGGACTTTTGCACAGCAAAGCTTCTGATCAGCCATTTAGAGATTTGATTGACTGTAGATTTTTTAAAAAGTTGCTTTGGCAGCAATTGCCACCACAGCACAAGCCGGTCCTTCACTGTGTGACTGAAGGTAAGCTGCACAAGCCATTGTATGGCAAGCTCCACCGCCGATGGCAGCTGTCTTGTGGTTGTGCCCGTCATTCTGTGTCAGAATTCCAAAGGTTCCTGCAGGCTCAATGAGGTTGGGGACCACTGCCCTAGGTCTTAACTGTGTTAGTGAGTGTTAGTTGGATGCCATGAAATGTGGGAAGCACAATGTCCCTCAAGACCTCAGCTTTCCCAGCCAGCACCACCTGAGTTTCTTTTGTGTTTTCCTGAAATAATATGTTTAATAAAGTGAGTAAGTGCATGTTTTAGGATATGAGCTGGAAGTCAATGGTTCAGATTTCAATTTAGTTATGAAATTGGGTGGTGTTTGTTAAGCTAATACATAGCCCTGTCTGTAATATTTAGAGAATTCATAGTGCTTCATGTACATTATCTTTTTGATCATCATGACTTATTTAACTCTCAGTGTGGTGTAGCAGTTAGAGTGCTGGACTAGAATCTAGGAGTCCCAAGTTCAGATTCCCACTCAGCCACGGAAGTTCACTGGGTGGCCTTGGGCCACTCGCACATTGTCAGCCTGACCTACCTCACAGGGTTACTGTGAGAATGAAATGGAGGAGGGAAGAACGATGTGAGCTGCTTTGGGTCCCCTAGTGGAAAGAAAGGTGGAGTATAAATTAAATAAACAAACAAACTTAGATCTATATAAAAGCAAATGTTGAAATTCATACATGTAGTGTTGAACTGTTTTTTTAACTTTAACATTGATGGTTGCAGGCATTTCAGAAATTTGTTTGAATTATTATATATCTTTATTGCAGGCAGATCTGTTAATGAAGCCCCTGCAACAAGGACAAAATTGGATCAATCAAATGAAGTAATCAGTCCTCCTTCAAACAACCGTCTCATTTCAAGGTACACAGTAATTGCCTGTTTTTAGTGTTCTGGCACCCTGATCTCATTAGTCTGCATCATTTGCACCATCACAGCCAGTGCTGTGTCCTGTGCCCATATCCCTACAGAGCCCATGGCAGACAACAGTCCTGACTCATTCTGTTTGTAGTTACTAATATAAGATCTAATGATCAATTGCAGCATTGTGATAGTGAGAGAGTCATTTTACTGTATTTCATTAGTAACAGTTTTTTTCCCTTTATTTTTATGTCAGCCCAGCTGTTTTAAGAAATATATGTGGAACACCTCTAGGATATAAATCTGGTATGCAGTGTTGTCTTTCATTGTATGCTGTATTGAAAGTTTTATATGTTATTCCTAAGAGAGGACAGAAAACTTACTGTCTGACTTTTGATATTTTTCAGTGTTAAATGGAAGTTTGCTTTCTACGCCAAAAATTTTTCAGGTAATTTCCCCCCCTCAAATATTTCAGCTGTTTGAGTAAAACTATTTTAGATTTTTATGCTTAAAAACTGTTACTCTGATATGTTTTAGGCTCAGACACCAAAATGCATTTCTGAAAGCTTGGGAGCAGAAGCGGATCCTGAAATGTCTTGGTCAAGTTCATTGGCTACACCCCCTACACTTTCCCCAACAGTAGTAATAGGTAAACGATAACAATGTGATTATGCCAGAATTTAAAAAATTATATCTGATATGAAATACTGTGCTGGGGAACTGAGTATTAAAAAATATAAATTGTAATACAACTAATATATATAAATAATACAACTTGCAACTTGATTACAAATGGTTTATGTTGTTGGAATTTTAGCTACTGGAGATAAGGCAGCTTCTGGAAAAAAGGAACACAATGAAAGACTTGCTTTGGTGAGTAGCTTTAAAGAATTAAACGGGCACAGCAGGCGATTTTTGATTTATTTATTTAGGTGTTTATACTCCATTCTTCTCCCCAGCGGAGACCCAAAGGAGCTTACAACATTGTTCTTCCTTACTCCCAATTTGTCCTCACAGCTACTGACCAGTGAGGTAGGTTATGCTGAGAGTTAGTGGATTGATCCAGACCAAAATTTCCCTCAGCAGGGTGGAACATTTCTGCCTCCCCCCTCCCACTGTAGCTCACTGATCCCCATTAAAAGCTGCTCCTGGAGACAGGAAATGCTGAGGGATGACATGAAGGGGGTCTGCAGTGGGAAGGGGGAATCTAAGTTGCCAATTAACCATGTGTTCCTATGCAAAGTTACTCCAGTGTAAACCCATTGAATTCAGTGGGCCCTCAAGATTCTAGTCCAGCACTGACCACTAGGCAGCATTCATTCTCATTTGCTCTGGAGGCTGGTTCTGGGTAATTTCACCTAGTTTCTTATGGCACTGGTTGATGGTTCTTAATCTGTAATGTTTTTAGTATCTAATGATTTTTCTGCTTCTGCTGTTTACAGCTTAATACTGTGATTTTTTTGCTATGACTTCTTTTCATTTTCTTAGAATTCCTTTTTATTGCTATGACTTCTTAACTTTTCATTTTCTTAGAATTCCTTTTTATGAATTGTGTTATGTGTCTTATCTTTTATAAGCTGCCTTGTAAACTTGTAGCACCAAATATAAATGGCTTACATAAGCCTTAAGTAAAAGGTTGTCGAACAGTATCTTCCAGAATCCAGTTTTCCAGCGGTTGTCTTCCACTTTTGCTC
This sequence comes from Gekko japonicus, assembly GCF_001447785.1. Classification (NCBI taxonomy): domain Eukaryota; kingdom Metazoa; phylum Chordata; class Lepidosauria; order Squamata; family Gekkonidae; genus Gekko; species Gekko japonicus. Next base: position 104,077 of record NW_015174317.1, on the reverse strand, counting down.
TTGGAACTGTATGATCAAATGTTATTTCATGGGAAATTTTTGCCCAAAATCTACTTATGTGTTAAATATGTTTGTAACTCTTATAGCCCAAACCGAAGCCTTGGCTTGAAAGGGTTCAAGATAGCAACCAGTTTGTCTTAATTTTATCTGTTTACCTGTTTTAAACATTTTTAAGCCACCTTTCCGTTTGAATTAGGGGACCCAAGACAGTAAACAGTAAAAACATTAAAACAAGAATAAAAACAAAGCAATTAAAACAAAACACATGAATGGGAGGAAGGGTCAGTGAGAATCAGTGCCCTTAACTCATAAGTAATTTGTATAATTATCCCTTTTTGGTTTTCAGATCATGCAAAGTCTTTTATCCAAGTATGGGAGAAGTCCTGGTAAGAACATACTATCTACAGCAGGAATAGAAGACTTGTGTTCAGAAGATGACAGCAAGAACCAAAGTGAGCACTGCCATTTATAGCCATATTTAGTGTTTTATATTTAATTGAATAGTAAATCACGATGATTGTATAAGATGATCTGAACTTACATGCGCTTATTACAATTCCTTGTACGACAATTCAGTTAGTCTCTTGCCAAAAATATCTTCATAGAATTTCAGATGTGTCATACTTGCTCAACCTGTTTGTCTGTCTTGAACTAAAATGCTTCTGTATTTCTTCATTTACATTATTTAAAAGTCCCTAGTATAGACTATGAATACTGATGTTTCCAAAAACAGCTAATAATCTAAAATTGTATATAAGGCTAATTTCTATAAATATGAAAAGATCATTAGTTTAATCATTTCCCCCACCACAGTAGTTTTTGTAGTTAGCATAATTATCTGTCTAATCCATTAATGAATTAAATACTTGATTGATTTTTTTGCTATGTATGAACAGCCAATCAACTAATCAGTTGTGTAGCAAATAAAATTTAATTTTGATGATTTTGTAATTATTTACAGATTTTGGAAAATTATTAGATGGCTGCTTTGGAATAGACAAACTTCCCAATAAGTCAAGTGTAAACCAGAAGCCACCAAATAATTTGGAAGATGAAGAAATGCATGAAGAAACTGACACTACAGGAGGAATTGAGGGGAGTTTTTCTGTATGCTTTACAAGCGGCAACACTTTCCAAAGAGAAATGAAAACAGACATATGGAGTAAGAATTACTCTGATAAAGCAAAGCATAATGATCTTAAAGAAAATAATGCAGCGAAAGGGGACTCTAAAGATGTCAATATAGAAAAATATGAAACAGAATTAAATTCCTCAATGTATAATCTGCACAGAATGATTATTCCAGGTAACAGAACACAAAACCACTGTGCTGATCAAATTAACATATGTGTAGAAGAAGAAATGCCATCTTCTGTATTCTCTGCATGGTCTCAATTGGACTTGTCTGGTCTTGAAATAACACAGCTGGAAAAAGTGTCTTCATGTTATAGTGGCTCACCTTCTAATATATATATCAAGAAAAATTCTGAAGACCACATACCATCTACTTCCAAAGAGTGTGCTCGTACTAGTTCTTTAGAATCATGCATATTGAACACATCAAGTCTAATAAATGTCCACAAATTATTGAATGCTAATTCTCCAGAAAAAACAGCAGGTTCCAAAAATTCTCCAGTGCCTGTTGAAACTATTAACAGCCCAACCCTAGTGAAAGGTTGTGAGACTAAGCAAGCTTCTGTCATAAATGACTCAGAAAATCTTTCCTTCTTAACGGAAAACACAACTTTTACAGAATTCTTGGAAGCTCATAGCAGTTGCCATCATAAATACTCTAAAGACAATTCTAAGACTTCCCCTGGCTCTCCTGGAGACAGTATTCTAACAGCAGCTGCTGGTGATGGTAGAGGACTTAAAAAGTCCGGCTTGGCAACAACGAGTTCACTTTCCAGTTTTAAAAGGCGACCCCAAAAATTTGTTTATTCACTAAAAGATACTTCAGTGTATCAGGAAGAAGGAACTACACAGACAGGTGGATCTTATCTTGTGCCATCTGGTGCAGAATTAAAATCGTCCAACACTGAAGTTTCTGGAGCAGCCACTGGGAATAAAGGTATGCTCTTAGATTTCTTCATATGTTGATTTATGAAAGCCAAATTCTAAAACAGTTTTCTGTGCTTGTCAAATCTTTGGTATGAACTAGGCATTCATGTTTACAGCACCAAAGAGGCCTTGCTGTAATTTATTCTGTCTTTAGAAGTTAATTGTGTGTTGTGAAGTTAGGGTTTTCTCATCACATGCTTCACAAGTGCTAGTAAGTGGTAGATGAAAAGGATCTAGAGAAAGTAGGGAAGAGGCACTATGAGATACACTGAAGGAAGGAAGTATATAAGAGAGGAAGGAAAAAGGGAGGGATCACGGGTAGAACAGACATTAAAATTTTAGACATTGCAGGAAAAATAGAAACACTTTTGATTAAATGAGCACATTATAAAGCAGCTTATAGTTAATGTCTATATTTTTAATATCTATGTATCTAATAGAGAGCCAGTTTGGTGTAGTGGTTAAGTGCACAGACTCTAATCTGGGAGAACCGGGTTTGATTCCCCACTCCTCCACTTGCACCTGCTGATGTGACCTTGGGTCAGTCACAAGCTCTGGCACAGCTGTCCTTGAAAAAGAGCAGTTCTCTCAGAGAGCTCTCTCAGCTCCACCCCACCTCACAGGGTGTCTGTTGTGGGGAGGGGAAGGGAAAGGAGTTTGTAAGCCGCTCTGAGACACCTTTGGGTAGTGAAGGGCGGGGTATAAATCCAATCTCCTCCTCCTCCTCCTCCTATATGCCCCCTTGGCGTGATAATAATTCCTTTAAATCCCAATGGAATTCTTTGAAAGATTATTTTAGTGTTTTTTTTAACAAATACCCTGAGGCCGCTTTTTTTGGCAGTGGGGGATTTTAATGCTAGACTCGGTTGTAATAAGAAACACCTTAGTAATATTCTCCATTGGGATGGGGAAGACCAAACCCCTTTCCCTTTCCTTTTGCCTAGGCAGTCTAGAGACTCAGTTGTTAATCAGGATGGTCACAGGCTGATAGACCTCTGTATTCAAAATAACCTTTCTATACTTAATGGTT
>NW_015174317.1:98154-98824 GCF_001447785.1 Gekko japonicus | reverse complement strand
TTTCTTTTATTTAAAAGGTAATCAATTTGTTGGTGCCCTCATAGAGATCATTCCCTCAGCCTAGCTAGGAATAAGATTGCAGCTTTATCTCGTTTCTTTTATTTAAAAGGTAATCAATTTGTTGGTGCCCTCATAGAGATCATTCCCTCAGCCTAGCTAGGAATAAGATTGCAGCTTTATCTCGTTTCTTTTATTTAAAAGGTAATCAATTTGTCCCGGCAGCTCTCCAGATTTTTCAGGCATCTGTTATCTCTCGTTTGCTGTATGGGGTACCTATATGGATCCAAAATTTTAATTAAAAAGTAGAACTTATAAGTGCTACCTTCTTCCGTAGGATTTTAGGTTTTCCTAACTCTGTTTCTTATTTTTCTCTTTGTGCGGAGTTAGGTGCCCACCTTATTGAATCTCGGGCATGGATCACCACTATTAAATATTGGTTGCATTTGCACTTTAGTTCTCCCCCTAACAGCCTTATTGCTCAACTTCTTGCAGACCCATATATTACTACTTGGTCACAAATTATAGTGGAGAAAATCAAAACCATGGGAATTGATTTGGCCTCCCTGTACAATTGTGGTGAAACAGCTATTTTGCAGGTGGTACGGAGGAGGATTTGGGATATGGAAGCCCAAACAATTAATGCTGGGAGCTACGGAGTCTGTTCTCCATG
>NW_015174317.1:75539-98069 GCF_001447785.1 Gekko japonicus | reverse complement strand
TCGGCGGGTTTTTATGCTAGCGAGATTCAATCTTTTCCCCTCAGCTGTTGTTTTAGGCAGATATAGGGGTATCCTATAGGGACAGAACCTGCAATTGTCTCTATAGTGAACCTGATTCAGTTGCTCATATCCTTCTACGTTGTCCTCAATATTCTACTATGCGTAGCTATCTGATTAGTCTTCACTTATCTACCACAAGGAACCCGACTGACAATGATCTTAAAATTTTATTGTCTGATAAGTCCCTGGCAATTACTTTGTCTGTCGCCGAATTCTTAGCCTATGTTTGGAAGCTTAGGGTAGGGGCGTACAAGCCTTAACCCCCTTGTATTTTTTAGAATTGCTATATTCTCAACTGAGTCTATTATTTCCGAGAGGTTTATAAAAACGATTCCTTGTTGGTGCAGCATGGTGTAAATTGTTATAATCCATTACTTCGTGCTATTTATTTTCTATTTGTTTCATTGTTCTCTTTGCTGCTGTGTTATGCCAATAAAGGTCTATGTATGTGTATAAAGCAGCTTATCATAATTTCTGGAAATGCCACTGTCAAGGACACTTCACTGAAAGTAAAGTCCTTAAATAGTATAAGCTCATTTTAATCTTTTTGTATTTATTTATTAAATTTCTACCCCGCCCTCCCGCTGAAGCAGCTTTCACAATTTAAAATTGTTAAAGAAGAAGCTCACACAATACTTTAATTTCTCAGGAATCTCAAATATACAGATAAATAGTATATTCTTCTAGTAGCTTAAGTATTTCAGTTATAAAACAAAGTGTTAGCTGCAGCTTATGTCATATCAACAAAATGTTCAGAAATTCATTTTCCCCGGAACTGAAGGACATGATTTTGATGAATGGGTACTTCCTCTAATCCTAGAGAGGCAGGAAGTTGATTGCAGACTTCTGTCTCTGCCTTACAGGAATTGCCCGCCAAGTTTTTTCAGTTTGGAGACTTCCATAGCCATAAAAGCAGTCTGTCAAAAAACCTACTTATGTCTATTCAGAAAGGTTAAACATGTAGAACAGAAGCACAGAGAGGCAGCAGGCCTCAAAAGTAATGTAACAAACTGATACTGTAAGTAGGAAGAATACATATACCAAAGAAAGGTAAGGATAGGTGCCTTGATCCAACTCCCAGGTGTTCCTCTTCCCCTCAAGCAGAGTGTGATAAAATGATGCCCTCCGAGTTCCAGGTAGAAGGAACTTTCACAGTAAGTTCCAATGCTCTATTCCCATAGAACATGAGAGCAAGCTAGGATGTACTGTTAAATGATGGTAACATAGTTTATGTTCCATAATTTCTTACAGGGCAAACTGAAGAATCTTCAAGTGGTAACGAGTGTGTTGAAGAGAGGCAGAAAGTAGAATTTGAGAAAAGCTGGACTTGGACTAATACAACCCCATTCAATAAAAAACCAACCGTAGGAACGGATCAATTACCACTTCTAAACATAGACAGGAAAAATGACACAAATCTGCCTTCTCATCTTATAGCTGCTAATCAAGGAACAGAGTCAAGTGAAAACAAGATCCACACAAGTAGTAGCAAAGATACTTCAGGAAAAGAAAATAGTGATAAATGTGCCCGCCTCACAAACTGCAATTCATTCCAAGAAGGAAGTTCTGAGGCGTCTGAGTTGGCAATGCAGGCATTGAAAAGGGGAAACAGGCAAGTACCTTTGGGATTAGTTGCACAGCATTCTTTGGAAAGTTGCACTCAAATGGCTGAACTTGGGCATCTGTCAAAGAAAACATCAAAGCCTAATGTAGATGAGCCTTCTAACCCTGTAGTATTGGAGAAAAGTTTAGATTTGAGACAACCTCTTCTAGATAATGACAAGCAGATGAAGTTAGGACATGCAAGTCATAACAAAAACCAAGGTTTTGCCAGCTTCAAAACTGTATCTAATAAACAGATAGCTTTCTCTGAAGACAACATCAGAAAAGGCAAACTGCTATTTAAAGACATAGAAGAAGAATTTCTTAAAAGCTTTCCCTGTGAACAAATGCAGTATATTCCAAATCAAAATGTACAAGAAAATGCTGAAATACCTGCAGTCAGAATGAATAAATTAAACAAAAGCATACCCAACTTTTGTCATGTTTCTGATTCACAAGTGAGCCTTATTGAATTCAGTGATTCCAAAAACATGTTTCCTGAGTTTTTCCTAAATGCATCTGTTCAGAATGTGCTTAAAAATCAACAAGGAAAACAAATTTTAACAGCAAGTGAAGAAGCAGAGGTTGCTGAGCTTTCTAGTATACTGGAAGAAACAGGTAGTCAGTTTGAATTTACACAGCTTAGAAAGCAAAGGGCTGTGCTGCAGAACAGTACTTGTAAAGTATCTGGAAGCACAAATAAACATGAAGCATGGAAAGATAATTTTAAGGAAGGCTGCAAATCAAAATCCCAGAGAGACAATGATCAATCTCCCCATAAGTACAGAGACAGAGACACCACTGAAGAATCTGCGATACAGAAACATACCAATGAAGAGCTTACATCAGTTAATTTGTCAAGCAGAAAGCAAAACAGGGAATGCTCTGTTCCAAATGCTTTAGCATCTCTGCATTGTGGCTTGTCTGATTTGGCAGAATGTAGGTCAGCTGGGAGAAAAGAAAGTGCTATTTCTAGTGAGATCTTTAACAAACCTTCAGACTTAGTCAGTGATCTAGATGGAGTGGGTAAAATGCATAGCCTTCATAGAACAAAGTTAAAAAATAATTGTTCAAACAGATGTGATCCTTGCTGGAATAATCCTAGATATATGAAAGAAACGGGCATTGATTGGCATCATATGGTCAAAACAGTAAATGCTGAATACATGATGAAAAATAATGCGAGAGACACTGCTAACTTTGTCAAAGAAAATATGGAAAAGAAGTCAAATAGAACAGGTTATAATGAAGACAATATTATTCATATTTCTAGTACAACAGAAGTTAATCTAAAAATTGTTCAGAAGTATTCTATTCGCATGACAGGAAATGACCTGTCAACCATGGAAAACAATCACAGCATATTAGTCTCACGTCAATTTATAAACTGTGAAGAGACTCACTGTAATGATTTGCAAGAAACTCTGTCTGACCTCACATGTTTAGTTGAAGTAGCTAAAACTGAACAGAATTCCATTTTGAATAATGTAGATGAAAAAGAAAACCTAAATTCGAATCAAAATTCTGATCAACAAGAGAAGAAAGTACATAGTCCAGAGGGTGGTTATTTAGTACCCACCATGGCTAATCAGAACATTCTTGTCCCCCAGGCAAGAAAGAATAAAGCATTTCATGTGTTGGCTGACTGCTGTGTAGGAAAAGAACTAGATGATATGTCATCAACTTCCTGTGGTAAGACAGATGTTGGAAACAAGAAGGGGCCCATCACTTCTGTCAAAAAGAGTATTGATTTAAATCAAGGTGAAAGCTTAAAGCACAATAGTGCAATGGGATTTTGCACAGCTAGTGGTAAGCAAATTGCAATCAGTGACAAATCTTTAGCTAAGGCAAGGTATATTCTTTCAGAAGACAGTACTTTCTCAGAAAAAGATGGTCTTAGTAATTTTGTCAGCCCTGGCATTCAACACTCAATAAAAGAAAATGAGAATGAGAACATTGCCAAAGTAAGAAAGGAATTTGAAGACAGAATTGAAAAGTATAATGAAGTTCTAAATCTTACAATTGGCTCTGATGATCCTCTAGATCTGCTGCCTGATAATGTTACCATTAAGCAGACAGAGACTCTTGAAACAGTTACAAAACCTTCTCTAGAGATTAATACATCTGAAAGAAGAAAAAAATATGACATAACAGAAGGCTTGGTGACAGAGAATAATCCAGCACAGAAACCAAACAAAAGTGATGCTTCAAAAAGTTTATCTATGTATTCTGATAATGACCAGTGTTTACATGTTGAAGAAGGGTCTGGTATTTATGCAAAACAAGACAGTCAGCAGCCATTATCTAGAAATCCAAGTGATGTATTCATTAATAACAACAAGAATTGGGATTTAACTTCTTCCAAAACTAGTTCCTCTATTTTAAAGAGTGAGTGTTCTGCATTACACCATTCATTCAATAATAATGAGACAAATTCCAATGCAGAAAATTTCATTTATATGTCCCAAACAACATCACCAGAAATGTTTAATGCAGAAAAATTTAGCACCTTTGAAGACATACCAAAAAATGTTGATTTTATAGCCCAGAAATGCGATTTGAACCTACTGGACATGAACAACTTACAGAAAGATTTGTCTAGTGAAGTATCCATCTTAGCTTCCAAGCTTTCAACAACTAGGCCAGTTGCATTTAGTACAGCAAATGGTAAAGCTGTCAGAATTTCTCAGGAAGCATTAAAAAAGGCCAGGCAGTTCCTTCATACTGACTGCTATGAATCCACAAAACAGACTACAGAATTTCAGTCTGAAATTAATAAACATGGCATTTTAGAGAGCTGCTCTGATGCTTTAGGAACTTCAGAGAAAATTGCTGCAGAAAATTCAGTTGCAGCCCAATTTCCTGGAGCTGGAAAATATAGCTGGGAAGATAAACAAGCATTACAGTATATGGGAACCATGTCCTTGGATGCTGGTCCTCAGTCAGGTTGTCAAACATCATGTTTTCAAATGATTGATAAGCTCTCTGACCCCTGGGCCTCCAGCAAACGAAATCACATCAAATCAGACTTTACTAGAGATACTGGTAACTGTGAGTTTTTCAGCACAGCAAGCGGTAAACCTGTACAGTTAACTGTAGAGTCATTAAAGAAGGCAAGACAACTTTTTTCTGATATTGAAGAAAATAATTCATCAGTTCACCCGAGTCATGTGTCAAATGACAGTCATGCTGAAGTATTTTCTGTTGGAAATAAAATGACCCCTGGAAAATGCAAACCGTTAATGTCCCCAGGAGAGAGACTTCCAAACACTGAAGTAAATTCACAATTTTGTTTTGGCTTTAGCACAGCAAGTGGGAAACAAGTGCGTGTCTCTGAGAAAGCTCTCCAGAAAGTTACAGGTTTCTTCAAAGAAATTGATGATACAGGCAGCAATAATTATTTTGAGAATGAACAAAATTTACAGCAGGACCATATTTCACCCAAAGAAGCTCCTTGTGTAGAAGCCAAAGCTGATGACGAAGTCATTTCAAAATCTAAACTGCAAGAGAAGTGCAATGCACTTTATTTAACCACAAGCAATCCTAATGAAAAGTCTAAAACACTTAATGCTTCGTCTGAGTCTTATACTGAGAAGTACAAGCAGCCAGTGCAATGGGAAAAACCCTTTCCATATACAAAGCAAATGGCACCTCTGGAAAGACACCAGCCTTGCCGAAATAGGATGAAAACAACAAATGCAACAAAACTCAATACTGTTACTGAAGGAGATCTGGATTCTTGTTATCCTCTGTACTCCCAAACTCCAAAAAATGACTTTGAAACTGAAGCTTCAGAAAGTGCCAAAGCATTCATGGAAGATGATGAGCTCACTGATTCAGAAGTACAGAAAAATAAAGGAATATCAGTCTTTGTTCCTGAGAAAACTAATAATTTGCTATCAAATGCAAGAACTGGGAAAAGGCGCATAGAAGAAGAAAACAAATTTGGTAGGTGATTGTAATTTTTCTTGCACTCAGCTCTTATGTTTACTTGGCAGCACTGCCACTGATTTTGGTTTAATTTATTACAAAGGAGGGAAGAATTAATGTTCTCAGAAAATTTGTAGTCACAGGCCTCATACACCAGTGGGAATGCAGGACTGGGATTTGGGCTGGTGGTGAGCAGATCTTGCACCAGAGAATCCATGAAAGAAAGAGTTGCTTATCTCTTCCTGTATCCAGTGATTATTTTCTTCAGGTCACCCCTCCCTATTGGTTTGGAGACAGCTGTGGGGGGAAACAACCAGAGAAAGGGGGTAGAGATGAGAATGCTTGGGGGGGGGGAATGCTAACAGCGGTCCAATTTTTTAAACTTCACGTTACTAAAACCCCTTTCACTAGGCCCAAGATCCCAGCACATGGCCCTACTATGATTGATAAAATCTGTAACAAATTGTTTATTGAAGGACATTTTGGAAATGATTCAATAGCTCTGCAAAACTCTTGTGAACTAACAGAGCCAACATTAATATAGTCAAAGACCATTCAGAAAGGAGTTTGTGTTTATTAAGTTTCAGGACTTAGTTTGTGAAACTGAAATATATCACCTCATTTAAGAAATGTTGTGAAGAACCATGGTTGACGTATATTCAGAATCAATAAAGAATAAAATCTTATGCAACCACATAGGGTACCCATGCTGCAAAAGGAGTGACAGGGTTGGCCTTTAGAATATAAAACATTTTCCAAGCTTTGGTTTCTAAATAGAACCAAAACATTGGTATAGTAAGGCTGGTGTTTACTTAAGAAAGCCCTTGTCTACATGAAAAGAAAGAAAACACCATCTTAATTCATTCCTTTCATTGATGGTATCAGGTTTTATAGTAAAATATATTAGGCTAAGTATCCTAAATTTGTTTAAAATGCATCTCAAAATAGTCTCTGGCATTTGTTTCCAGGAGAACCTCCTATTAAAAGAAAATTGTTACCTGAGTTTGATAGATCAGAAGGGCGCGACAAATCATCTTTGAAAGCTTCAAAAACTACTCCAGAGGGTAATTATATTTTTCTTCAGGGTTACATCAGTGAATAAAAAGTATGGTATTTGTTCTTTCTCTTTCCATTTTGTTACACAAATTTTTAAACATATTTTAAAACTTGCTTAAATTCCTGGTCCTCTCTCAGAATCCTGCTTTGCAAATAACATTCTCATGAGGGTTCATTCCTCATTTTATTTGTTTGTGCATACTGCTGCATTTAGGCTTACTATGGCTTGTTGCAGGTAGACATCATGTACATGAAAATTTTCCAGTGTGTTTTATAGATTAAAGCAGTAAAATAGTTATTTTAAAAACATTTTCGAAGGAAGAGGAGGCTCATAGACCTGTACACATGCAGAATAGGGAATGGGACATTTCCTGAAATTGCTTGTTCTGTGCAGCATTTAAATGTGCCGTGTCTTCCATTCCTCTGACTCTCAGCTGTGGTTTTGGGAAGTAAAAGAACTGATTTTTCTTTCTTTAGATACAATGAATGACAGAAGGAAGTTCAAATATAGTATCGAATTAAAGCCTGCAATCAGTATCCCTTTCAGGTAAGAAGAATAGGTTGTCACTTCAGTCTAGAGAATCCTTTAGTCATCTGTGTGTGCGTGCATACATTTCCCCATTTTCCTTTCCTATCACCAGTTCCTTGCATTTTATCTGCAAAAGCTTCTGAAACTCACCTGAGTTTCAAAATCACTCAAATGGCACATAGGGCTGTTGTGGCTTCTTGCACACTCAGAGCTCTTTGTGTAGTGCTCTAGATAATGGGTGGGCAGAAGGACACCCTTCCAAGTTAGAAGAAGAAGAACAGGAGGAGGAGATTGGATTTATACCCCGCCCTTCACTACCCAAAGGAGTCTCAGAGCGGCTTACAAACTCCTTTCCCTCCTCCTCCCCACAACAGTAGCTCTCCACCCTTCCTCCAGCGCTGCTATGATCACTTTTGTTAAGTTACCACAGCACCTTGTCTCCTTTCTCTTTCCTGCAAAGGAAGAGGACATTCCTGCACCTTTGCCCTGAACAGGAAGACTACAGCACCAGCACCCTTTCCCATCCACCTGTCTTCCTTTCTTTTCACATACATGCACATTCATGCTTGCTCTGGATGGGAAACAAGTGTGTTATTAACTGTTTCCCCTCCATTAAAGCTGCTATTTGCCTTTTCCGTGGAAGACATAGTGGTAACGGTATGCTTTTTCTCTGCAAGGCAAGTTACAATTTGGGATGGGGTGCTTTGCTTTGGAAGACCATTGGGGAAAGGTTTCCTTTCCTGTGCACTTCAGACTTACTCTGAAGCAGTGTAACTTTTATAAACAGAGTGGCAGGCTCCACCCACCCAACTGCTGTTTTGTGATTGGTAGCTCCCAAGGCTCCTAGAAAAAAAGATGAATTAGTTCTCAGAAACATGCCTCTGCTCTCCCCGCTCTAAATCATGAATTTAAAAGTTTTAAGAAAAAGGTAACTGTGTATCTTCCTGGCATGATTTTAGCTATTTAGCTTGTCAGCTTCATGCTTAGGATGAAGCTGGATATAATTGCAGAGGACTACTTAGATTCATTTATATTTCATTGCTTCTTGTTTTATGGATATTGTGCAATAAATTCAGCGTCTTTGGTACCAGTTTTCTAAAACAGCATTAAGTAACTGTTACATCATTTGTTTGGAAGCTATGAAGTTTATGAGTATAATTAAAAAGCAGCTTGGACAATGCAGAGGCAGGCAATGGCAAACCACTTCTGGACATCTCTTGCCTTGGAAACCCTACGGGGTCTCTAAGTCGGGAGCGACTTGATGTCAAACAACAACAAAAAAGTACAATGAAATAGGTGTACAGTAATCACATGTGTGCAATATGTAGGTTACCAGGTTAATTAACAATAACGTCAAAAGACCCATTCTATTCACTTATGCAAATCCTTATCAAAGTATTTTTATTTGTTCAGTTCTTCCAAAGAGCGGCAAGAAGTTTTGCATCCAAATCTCACCACCCCAGACCAAGATCTGAAAGGATCTAAAAGTAAATCTAATAGTTATCAGGAAGATATGTCAATGCCATCTTTTAGCAGACCATCAGCTTCTTGGACCCCTTTTAATAAGAGCTTAGCTAAGGAAAGCAAGAAGACAGAAAATGATTATATTGTTCAGAAACCTGTCAAAGTCTTTGTACCACCTTTCAAAACAAAGCCAAGTATTTCTGAGGATGAAATAGCTCACAGAAAAAAAGATGACTTACTGGGCAGCAAAAATATTGATAGAAAGGAAAAGCTAACTCCCACAAAGATTCAAGAAAGCACCATTGAACCAGAAGACAATTCCTTTGAAGACAATAGTGCCACACAAATATCTCTAGGGTATTCAGAATTCACAGATACAAATTCAGGTATGTTGGATGTATGTGTGTTGTATGTAACTGTAAAATTTGTTAAATCACTGTCTGCATTTATTGACCAATGGCTTCGCAAACATGACCTTTTTTATTCTCTCTGTGTATTCCTACATATGTAGATTTGTGCAGGCCACATTTCAGAAATTTCTAGAGGTTTGAACTGATGGCTTCCTTAACTTTGCTCTGGCTGATGATGATAACTTTGCTCTGGCTCTAACACAAAATATCCATGTGCTAGACTTCTTGAGCAAACAGAAATGCAAGATAAGACCATGGGAGCTGCTTGTGCCATGTCAGACTTATTATACCCCTACTTCCATTTCTGCTTGCACAAGATGTTGTGCAACCAGTTACTGGGTATAATAATATATAGGTGTTGTACAAGGTCTTGCACAAGTGGAACCACACTACATTTATGTTTCCAATTGTGCATCATTGGAGGTCTTGCACAACCACACTATATTTATGTTTCCAATTGTGCATCATTGGATCCAAGTTGCTGTGGGTTTACACATAAGTGTAGTCGATGCAATTTGTATAAATACTATTGCTGTGGATAACTTGCCCATTACTTTCTCAACCTGCTATATGATCCTGTCACAATTTGTAACATTTTAAGTTCATTTTGGTGAGCTGTGGGCTAAGGTAAAAGCTTAAAAAATCCTTAAGCTTTCACTTTCTTTTTTCTTCCTAAACATTTATGCTGATAAAATTTATAAATTTTATCTTTACTTATTTCTTTCTTAAAATTAAATTTTATTTCTTTCACATTTTACAGTTCTAATTCAATGGTTCATGATGATATACAGAAGGAGATGCAAATAGCAATGAAATAGCCATTGGCAAATGAAAATAGCAAATGGCAATGAAAATACTTAGATCAGAATTTAGGCTTATGCTTTTCTTGTACGAAACAAACCGTGTGTGTCTTAAGTGCTTTAGATGGATAAATTCTATGTATGTATCATAGATACATAGGCTACAAGTAAAAATACCTCTTCATGTACCTTCAGCCTCTCCATTTATTATTTATTTGTGGGGAAAGTTTTTTAAAGGTACAGATCACTCTAAAGCTATATTTCTAAATCTTAGTGTGAACCTGAAATGTTCTCATAATATCACACTCTGATAATATGTTGGTATAGAGAATATCTGAGAACTGTGTCATTATAGTCCCCAACTCCAAATTTTAAAACAGCATCATAGGTTATTATGTGGGGAATGGCCATGGATCTGTGCTATATCATCCGTTTGTATTCAGAAGATCCCAGGTTCAGTCCTTTGCATCTCCAATTTAAAAAGCATCCAGTAAAAGACCTCTTCCTGAGATTCTGTAAAGTTGCTGCCAGCCTGAGTAGAGAATTCTGTTGTTGATTATGGACCAGTGATCTAATATCAGTCAGCTTCATGTATTTGTTATTTCCTAAAATCCCACCAAGAGTTTATATTTGGTAAACCATTAGAGTTCCGAAAATTACAGTACTTGCATATCTGCATATACCTGGGATTTCCATTTTAAATTATTGCACACATCTATTTGGATTTGATCAATATTTTTCTTGACAGATTTAACAAAAATAGTAAAAGATATTCAGTGTGCCAGAAATCTACAAGAAATGAGAATTATAAAGAAAAAAAGGCAAAGAATTTGTCCACAACCAGGCAACCTGTATCTTGTGAAAACATCTGCTGGAGCACGTAGAATTCCTCTTAAAGATGCAGTGTGCAAGAAATTGCCAGGTTCTTATTTCAGTAAACAGGTAGATAATTGTTTAATCTGCTCTATATTTTTGATTAAACATTTAAGCAATTAAACACATTCATATTTATTTATTTATTTGAAATAATTATATCCTACATTTTCTTATGGCAAAACAAGTGATTACAAATCACAATTTAAAACATAAAATGGAAAAGGCATGGACTCCAGTCATTTATATTGATGTGTAGATGCTGATTATTATGTTTAACACACTAAAACATTTTACTTGTGTCTTACCCTTACAGTTATATATGTTTGGTGTTTCTAAGCAGTGCATAAAAATTAACAGCACAAATGCTGAAGATTTTCAGTTTCCCATCCAGGATTTTTTCAGTAAAGAGTATTTTCTAGAAGAAGATGGAATACAACTGGCTGATGGAGGATATCTTGTTCCCACGGATGAGGGGAAGGCAGGCAAAGAGGAATTCTACAGGTATCCTGTTCAAAGCTTGCATGATGCAGTATGTGCCGTGTTTTTAATTGTATTCAGTATTTGTTGTTATAAATCTATCAGGTTTCCATATTGATGTAAATGACTTTTTTATTATGAGATACAAAGACAATTCAATGAGACATTTTTATTCTGGGATACTTTCTGGAAAGCACTATGTTTTTACTCTGTGTTGGCATGGTGGTCCAGAATGCAGCAGTCCAACTGTTATCAGGGGCTAGCTGCAGGAAACACATGTTGCTCATTTTGAAACAGCGTTGTTGGCTGCCAATCTGTTTCTGAGTTCAATTCAAGGTGCTGGTTATAAGCTTTAAAGCCCTTCACAACCTGGGGCCCACATATTTGAAGGACTGTCTCCTCCTTATGTCCCTGCGTGCCATCTATAGTCATCAGTTAGCCATCTGTTGGCTATCCCACCACTTAGGGTGGCCCTTCTGGCACGGATCAGAACCTGGGCCTTTTCCATCGTGGCCCTGGCTCTGTGAACTAGGCTGTCTGAAGAGGGGAGGGGAGGGCCCTTCCTTGGAGATTTTTGGGAGGCCCTGCAAGGCTTGCCTGTTTGTCAGGGCTTTTGAGGGAGTTTGAACTGCAGGCATCTTTTAAGGGGGAAGGATTTGAGGCTTGCTGTTTCGTTTTTGGTTTCAACTGAAAATGTTTGTAAGCTGTCGAACCACAAGGAAAGGCAGGGTATGAATGTTTTAATAAATAAAATAAATCCTCTCTGGAGAACTGTGTTACTAATAGCATCAGGATACTGAAAATATTTAGGAATCAAACTGGATAGACAGATGTGTTAAGCTGTGCACATTTAGGTTTTTTTCCCTTTAGTATAATTTTTCCCCATATTTTTATTTTAGAAAAATGTAAATTACAGAAATCTCACTAATTTACAAGCTACATATAATCAAATATTTGAGTATAGCCACTGATCACAATATTACACTTAGCGTCAGCTAATGGGTTAACTCATTACGGGCCACCAGTGTACTTCAGACGTATTTCATATCATATTTAGAGCCATACATATTTAGAATTTTTTCCCTTTAGGACAGTTTAACTGGAGACAGTTTTCAAAGCCTTCTCTACTTCACATGAAAAGGCATTTCAAAAGCACTATTTTAGTTTGTTGATACTTTGTAAACAGCCATTTTGTTTCTGACACAGCCAGCATTTAGTGTATTGTAGCCACAAATATTATTTATTGTTAAAAGAGTTTTATTCCATAATAACTTCATATTCTAATAATTTTAACAGGGCTTTATGTGATACACCTGGAGTAGATCCAAAGCTCATTTCAAAAGCCTGGGTCTACAACCACTACAGATGGATCGTATGGAAATTGGCATCTATGGAAGTTGCATTTCCACAAGAATTTGCCAATAAATGCTTGACTCCAGAAAGAGTCCTATTTCAGCTAAAATACAGGTATAAAACAGATTCGAAATGTGAATTCCTGTATCACTGGCTGTGGTGCAAGCATGTATTACTTTTACAGTGCAGTCCTAAGAAGAGTTACACCTTTCTAAGCCCACTGACTTCAGTGGACTTGGAAGGGATAGCATTATTAATCTGAGAATTTTAATTTGGTGAACGATCTTCTGTAACTGCGTTCATCCCTACTTTTGCAGAGAAATGTAGTTTTGCAGTGTGAAATTGGCTGCTATTATTCTGAAAGGAAATCTTTTCAGTATTTGTGTTTTTGTATAAAATTTGAAGCTGTTATATATTTTTCATTTTGATAGGTATGATGTGGAAGTTGACAAAAGTCATCGATCAGCCATCAAAAGGATAACAGAGAGAGATGATGTTGCTGGTAAAACACTCATACTCTGCATTTCTAAAATTATATCATTAAGTGCAGATGTCTCACAGATCTGTGACAAAGGCACTGCAGTGGAAAACAAACGAGAAGCGGCTGTGATTGAAATTACAGATGGCTGGTATGGGATCAGAGCTGCCTTGGACTCTGCTCTGCAATCACTGTTGCGTAGAGAGAGGCTGTGTGTGGGTCAGAAGATCATTGTACATGGAGCAGAACTTGTAGGTTCACAGGACGCATGCCCTCCCTTGGAAGCACCAGAATCTCTTATGTTAAAGGTAAGATTATAAAACAACTGTGAACTGAGTGAGTCTGTTTCAAGCTAGTACCAATTCTGTCTTATATTGTTTTAGGAACAGATGGTGACATGGTAAATAACTGCACTCTCTGTTTGCTTCCATTTCCTATTCAACCCTTTATGTACTTGTATTTCAAATTATAGACCTATGGATAGGGCTCTGTCTTTTTTGTTCAATGTGGCATGTCATGGGTTGGATCCAATGATTCCCCTTCTGTCTCTCCCATGGGCGGAGCTGCACCAGTGGACAAGAGGGTGATTTCACCCTTACCCATTTGCATCCCTCACTGTAGCCAACTGGCCTATGTGATTATTGCTGTGTACAGATTCTGTGACCCTTGGGTTGGAAGGGGCCACTGGAAGAAGGGGCACATGGGAAAAATCCATGATCCTGGTGCATGCAGATCACTGGATCAAACCCCATGTACTATATTTTTATGTCATTAACTACTTTATCAACAATCCTTTGATAAGTTTCCTCAGAGCATGAAAATTGCTTGCAAACCAGCACTGCAAGCCCTGAAAAATACTAACTTTTGGTCCAGGAATTTGTGGAACATGCTTCCAACTAATACGTATAAGGCTCTAAATTGACTTTTCTATAGAAGCTGTGTTTGCAGCTGCTTACTAACGTCGTTGTCTAGATTTCAGCTAACAGCACTCGACGTGCACGATGGTATGCCAAATTAGGATATCACAGGGATCCCCGGCCTTTCTGCTTGCCTTTGGCATCACTCCATAGTGATGGTGGGACTGTTGGTTGTGTTGATATCCTTATTCAAAGAGTTTACCCCACACAGGTTAGTACAGTACAATAATGTCCAATCTTTTCCATGTAGAGCAAACTAAAATAAAGCAGCTGATTTAATTTTCAATGAACATTTATTCCAGTGGATGGAAAAGTTATCAACAGGCTCCTATGTATTTCGTAATGAACGAGCTGAAGAAAGAGAAGCTGCAAAGCATAAAGAAAATCAACAGAAAGCCATGCAAGCATTACTTGCAAAAATACAAGCTAAATTTGAAATGAAAGAGGGTAAAACATCAATATTTACTCTTCTATGTTGATTTTTAGAATGCTGAATTGTACACTTCTTGTGTAATTTTATTCCTGTACCCTTAATATGCCTAATATGGTGACACTTAATGCCTTTTTATGTGCCGTTAATTTGGCATACGGTTAGGTATGCAGGCACCAGGATGTGGGAGAACAATTTCTAAATTTTACTACTAGGGTAGCTTCTGCCTTTAATACTTCTACAGGTGAGATTTATCCTGGACAGTAGGCTCATAATGCTGCTGATTTGATCCAGCCTTGATCAGTGTGTGCACTGTAATTGAGTGATCTAGAAAATAATGCAGTAGATGGTAAATAGCAATCTGTGCATGGATGTCCTGCGCAGGATAAAATATATGAGGCAGAGTCCAAGAAAGACTATAACTTTGTAGTTAGTAGGCAGATTTAATCCATGGAAATTCATCACCTATGTTCCTCCACCATATATCATCTGTTCACACATTAGCCAAGTTTTCTTGTATGGAACTCTGCAGTATATTGTTGCATCTTGCCTGCTGCCAGACACATATGTTACCATTTGTGATCTGTTAGTATACCATGTGGTGCTTGCTTGCCACTGAAGACTGACATTTTTGGTTGGTGCAGAATGTGGCAGTCTGCCTCTTTATAGATGCATTGCAAAAAGTACATAGTTACAAGTGTTTAAACACAAGGCAGAAAAGGGAATGAACACAAAAGAGGTTAAGGCTAGCTAGTGGGAGAGCTACTGGTGGGGTAGAGAGGATTGAAAATAAGTGTCCATAGGTGACCACTTTCTAAGGGAGAGATGAGCCCCTGACATTGCCTGATAAGAAGAACTGATCTGATTTTATTTTAATGGAATGTTTAAAGTTCTTATAATTGTTCCTTGGCCTGGGCTATTAATTAATATATTTCAACAAATCAGATGAAGGCAAAAGATCACTGAGATCTCGCATGCTAACCAGACAACAGATTCGTTCCCTGCAAGATGGTGCAGAGCTTTATGAGGCAATTCTTAATGCTCCTGATCCATCTTACCTGGAGGTAAGATTACATTTCGAATATTAGAACAATTTCTGCTCTTCAATGAGTCACTGAGTTTTTAAATGGTGAATTTCTTCTGGAGACGATGCCTTCATGGGTCCAACTAAGCTAATTATGTACAGCAAGTCACGGGATTGGGGATGGGAAAAAGATGATGATGAAGAAGAAGAGATTGGATTTACACCCCGCCTTTCACTACCTGAAGGTGTCTCAGAGTGGCTTACAAACTCCTTTCCCTTCCCCTCCCCACAACAGACACCCTGTGAGGTAGGTGGGGCTGAGAGAGCTCTGACAGAAATTGCTCTTTTTCAAGAACAGCTCTTATCAGAACTACGGCTTGCCCAAGGTCATCCAGCTAGGTGCAAGTGGAGGAGTGGGGGAATCAAACAAGGTTCTCCCAGATTAGAGTCTGCGCACTTAACCACTACACCAAACTGGTGTATAAAGGTGTCTATAAAGGTTATCTGCCCTCTGTAGTTTTGGATGTAAGTGTGTCAGAAGGAATGTATGAACTCAAGAGTAAGAGTAAGAGGACTGAGGATACGAAGTTATACAGAACCTTAAATAGACTTAAGATACAGGGTTGGATCCTAAGGAGAACAAATCCATAACTCCAGTGTTAGAAGGCTCCAGTTCTGTGTTCTACTGCTGTCATGAACAGATCTTTAGGATCCAGTCTGTAGGAGATGATATTGCACTTGCCCAGTTTTGCTGGAGGTTCACAGAATTCATCAGGCAAAGGAAGATAAGAATTGACAAAGGAAGAAAGTTGGAGGCAGTGAAGCCTACAAGAAGGCTTTGTAGGGCTTGGGTGGAGGGGGGAACGAGAATAATGTTTTGGACATTTTACTTCAATCAAAAAAGGAGAAAATCAAGAATCATTTGAGCTTTTTTAATTATTACTGATTGCTCATAGCAGTCCTGTGGTTGTTCCAGAAACTGTTTACACTTCAGAGCAAATGATTTTCAAAAAAACAAAACACATTTGATTTTCAAAAAACAGTGTGTCTATTAAGAATTATGCTATTTTCTCCATTTATTAGTAAAGGCGTGAGAAGTTAATCCAGTGTTATGTTTCTGATTGCAGGGCTATTTCAGTGAGGAGCAATTAAAAGCCTTGAACAGACACAGGCAGATGGTAAATGATAAAAAGCAAGCACAGATAGAAGCAGAATTCAGAAAAGCAGTGGAATCTACTAACCAGGAGGAGCATAGTTGCTGCAGAAGGGATGTAACTACTGTGATGAAACTACGTATTGTGGATTATGGGAAAGAAGAAAGAGGCAAAGGTTAGTAAAGATTAGAGCCTGAGTTACCTCTCTATCTTAAGTTCAACTGTGTGTCTTCCATAGAACTGACAGTCCAATGGAACCATATTGTTGTTGCAGAATTAATAGATTTCATTTTATTTTTAGAAGTTCTATTGAACATCTGGCGTCCATCATCACATGTTCATGCCCTCCTCAAGGAAGGATGTCGGTACAGAATCTTCCAGCTAGTCGCATCCCAATCCAAAGGCAAGTTGGAGACAGCTAATGTACAGCTAACGGCTACCAAGAAAACTCAGTATCTACAGCTACCGGTAAATTCCTTGATCCTAACTTTTGACTTGCAAATGTGAATTGACATAAAGCTTTAAGTATCTGCAATAATGTTCATTCTACATCTTTAGGTCTCTCAGGAGATTCTAGAACATATTTACAAGCCGAGGGAGTGTCTGAGTTTCAGCAAGATATTGGAGCGCTCTTTCCAACCATCCTGCTCTGAAGTGGATTTGGTGGGATATTTAGTTTCTCTCAGGAAAGGAACAGGTATCCTGTAGTTACCATATTTACATTCTTGGAACAGAATCTTTATTGGGGTGGATAATTTTAATCATCCCATGGGGATGAGAGGCTGGAAGTTCTTATTCCTGGTATGTAAGGGCAAGTTTGGAGTCAAGTTTTTATTCCTGTTAAAAGAGACTTCATAGTGGTTCAGGAGATCCTATGGGGAATTGCTTAATAATAATTTTCTGGTGATTTAAATATTTAAGACAACTATATAAGTAATCTTGATTTAAATGTGCCTTAAAGGTTAGGTCTTTGATAATGAAAGGACACACACCACTCTTTAATTTTGTCTCATAAGAACAAGTAACAATATTTTGTAGATACAAATAGAGCCATACTGATTGTTTAATGTTTTGTTAAAGTATATTTTTAAAATATTGCCCTTTATACTTCATTGGAGATGCTAGGAGTCTCTCAGATTGTTTCTGTGACACCAGAATATTCGGAAATTTTGACCAACCACAATCCATAAATTTTGACACATGCCGCCTACAAATGTCAAAAGTACTCAGTTTTCTTGCCATTTGAAAATGTTTGCAGTAAAGGATCAGTGCTGGCGGCAACACAGTACAGAATACTTATTCTGTGTGTCTGCTCCACATTTCAGTTATAGTAATGTGTATTGCATTTATTCTAGCCTAGTTTTTCCAGCAAGTCCATGCCACCAACAGTACGCTACATGTCTCACTTTTCCAACAAGCATTGTTACTACTAATGGTGACAGTCAACATAGCTGCACGGTATTGGGGTGGATCCAACCATCTACCACGGAGACTTCCTCCATCTTAGGTAAAAGAGCCTTTTAAGTTGAATGGAGGAAAGCCTCAAATCTTGCTCCAGTGTAGTGGTAGGATCCACCCTGTTATTTTGTTACTTTAGCATGATGCATTACAAAACGCTATCTCCTGTTACTCAGGAGCAGTTTTTTGGACTTGGAGGAAGGCAAAGGGCAGAATCACACTTCAAATGGATGTCCACTAACAGATCTTAGGATTCAATCCACATTACTTGCTTTTATGAATCACAATACAAATATTAAAAGGTTCTGCACCCTGACCTGAATAGCCCAGGGTAGCCTGATCTCATCAAGAGCTCAGAAGTCAAGCAGAGTGGCCCCGGCCAGTATTTGGATGGGAGATCACCAAGGAATACCAGAGTCACTCTGCAGAGGCAGGCAATGGCAAACTACCTCTGAATGTTCCCTGCCTTGAAAACTTTATGGGGTTGCTATAAATTGGCTGTGACTTGGCAAAAAAGGAGAAAGATCTGATATGATATACAGAATTAATGTAAGTAAATTAATTTGTTTTAAAAAACATGAACACAACAGATATAACATGAAATGTCTTAATTGTATCTTATTTTAAATTGGTAAAATGGTTAACGTGGAAACACTGAAATGTAAAAATTTAATTTTAATCATTTTTTTCATTTTGGTTCTAGGTTCATCTGTGTTGTATTTGTCAGATGAAAGTCATAATCTGATAGCAATCCAAATCTGTACAGATTTTAAGCAGTTTGCTGCTGAAGACATTATTGTTCCTTCTAAGTTGATTTCTGCAAGCAATCTTAAGTGGCAACCTAAATGCAGATCAGACATTCCAACTTTATTTGCTGGAGACCTTACTGCATTCTCCTCAAATCCAAAGGAAAGACATCTTCAAGGGAAATTTAATGAACTGAAAAATATTGTAGAGGTAAGCATCATTAATTTCTAGTGAAATTGCTGGGCATATTGAGATCAATCATCCGGAATTCTCAGGACATGCATAAAGTAGGGGGGTTGTGTGTTTTTTTTTAAAATACGGCTTAATGCATACATCTCAGATCCTAAAAACAAACGAAAACAAGGTTTATGAAGCACGGGAATGAAAAATGATCTGTCATGGCATCATGATAAAGCTGTGTATGTGATGGCTGCTTGACATTACATAAGAACATAAGAGAAGCCAATGTTGGATCAGGCCCATCCAGTCCAACACTCTGTCACACAGTGGCCAAAAATACCAGGTGCCAGCAGGAGGTCCAGCAGTGGGGCCAGGACACTAGAAGCCATCCCACTGTTGCCCCTCCCAAGCACTAAGAATACAGTGCATCGCTTGCTCCAGACTGAGAGTTCCTATCTATGCCTTGTGGCTAATAGCCACTGATGGACCTCTGTTTCATATGTTTATGTAATTCCCTCTTGAAGTCATCCATACTTGTAGCTGCCACCACCTCCTGTGGCAGTGAGTTCCATGTGTTAATCATTCTTTGGATGAAGTACTTCCTTTTATCTGTTCTAACCGGACTGCTCAGCAGTTTCGTTGAGTGCCCACGAGTTCTTGTATTGTGAGAAAGGTAGAAAAGGACTTCTTTCTCTACCTGCTCTATCCCATGCATAATCTTATAAACCCCGATCATGTCACCCCTCAGCCGTCGTTTCTCCAAGCTAAAGAGCCCCAAGCGTTTTAACCTTTCTTCATAGGGAAATTGTTCCAACCTTTTTATCATTCTAGTTGCCCTTTTCTGCACTTTTTCCAATGCTATAATATCCTTTTTGAGATGTGGTGACTAGAACTGTACACAGTACTCCAAATGAGGTCGCACCATCGATTTATACAGGGGCATTATGATACTGGCTGGTTTGTTTTCAATTCCCTAATAATTGTGAGCATAGCGTTGGCCTTCTTTATTGCAGTCGCACACTGTCTAGACATTATCATTGTGTTATCTACTATGCCTCCAAGATCTCTCTCTTGGTCAGGTTTGTGCCTGTCATTATGCCATGTTACTCCAGCAAAACTTTGCTCCTTGCTAAACTTAGTCCAGTAGCCTGAATTTCCGTGACTAGTCTGATCTCATCGGTCCTCAGAAGCTAAGGAGGGTCAGCCATGGTTAGTACTTGGAAGACTGGGGTTGTAAGACAGAGGCAAACCACCTCTGTTCCTCTCTTGCGTTGAAGACCCCATGGTACTGGGTCGCCATGATTCAGTTGCGACTTGATGGCACACAATAATAGTTGTTCAGGTGGGTAGCTGTGTTGGTCTGCAGAGTAGAACAAAGTTTGAGTCCAGTGGCACCTTTAAGACCAACAAAGTTTTATTCAAAGTGTAAGCTTCCGTGTGCAAAGCACACTTCTTCAGACAAACAGTAGTTGTTGTTACTGTTATTATTCTTAAACTTAGTCCTCAGTAGCCTCTGAGCCGGGATTTTTTCTGTATTTGTTTCTGAATGTGAACATGATAAATGACCAATGTTTAAAATTGGGTGATCATAATTAGGTGATTTACAGCCTGCTGAAAGTTGCATTCTTCATTAAAATACCCATTCAACTGTTGCAGAGGATTTTGAGCTTGCATCATCAGGTCGAAATTTACCTTTTCTCCCAGGCATTCTGCTGATTGGTGGGTTTGTTTTGCTTTTTTCCCTTTTGCTATGTGACTCCTATTAATGGTGCCACCATTACTGAGATTAATGAGATACCTATTTTTATTAATTAATTTATTTTTGTTTTATTTAAAAAAATTGTTTTATTTTTTGTTTTATTAAATTTATACCCCACCACTCCCTCAACAAATGATGCTTGGATGGCTTACAACAAAGTAAAATACAATTCTGCATAAAAGCAGTAAGAATAATAAATATATAACACAATTGTTGCTGTTTTATCATAAATTTGACACACATAGATTTCCTGTATTTGTTAAATGTTTAAATTAACATTTGTAGCTCGTTTAGTTTTATCAGTCAATTCTGTCTTTATCATAAACTTTCCCAGAATAAAATTGGCTCAGAGCATATATGCTTAAAATAAACACAAAGTTTATTTATTTTTAATGGAAACCCTCTTCTTTTGTCCTGTAGAACAACAGCTATTTTGGCAAAGATGCACAACAGAGACTTACAAATTTGCTTCAACTAGCAAACCCACTAGCTGCAGCATTTAATTTGCCCAAAGAATGTGGTTTGAATCCTTTTCCTTCCTCCTGGAAATCTAGTGCAAGAAATACACATTCAGTAAGTTTATTAAATGTCTTGACATGATAAATGCCTCTAGGGTAGCTATAACAAAACCCTTTAAATAAGCGTACTCTTGAGAGAATAATATTTATTGCTGTTTACTGGGTAGAAACGTCTGAGGAAATTTAAACCTAAAGTCTTTTTTCACTGTCAATTAGATTGCAACTCCTACCAATGAACTAAGACATCAGGGCCCGTTGACAGTTGGAAAGCAGAATTCAACACCATCAGTTTCGCTAGGCTCGGGAAAAATGATCCAAGAGCTGCAAGAAACGTCTAAGAACCTTAAGAAGAGGAAAGCAATGGACCTGCTCAGTCAAGTGCCTTCCCCTCCTCCAGTGAAGCCAATCAGCACATTTGTTTCTCCATCTCTGAAAAAAGCATTTCAACCACCTCGAAATTGTGATACCCAGCATGCAAGATCATTAGAATGGACAGCTTGTAAACCTGTAAAAAAACCTTCCTTGAACAGATTAAATGAGGCTTGCTTTCCTCTTGAAAACAATTTTGTTGCTGATGAAGAACTTGCCATGATAAATACGCAAGCCCTTTTAAATAACTTTCCAAAAGAGAGAAGAGTTGACTTTACAGATAAAATTACTTATGCGGTACTTAGTGATTCACCAGATGGCTGTTTACCAAGAGAGACTTCTTCCCAGTCAGCTGGTAGAAAAGATACATTGCAAGAGAGTAATAAAGGAACTGAGACTCCCGGAAGGGGCGCAAGTGTAACTAAGAGTTCATTGGCTGTGCAGCAAAGACAACGAAGATGGAAATAGTAATAAAAGCCTGTACATTTATTGTATATTTTAATATTTAAAGAACACTTTGAATATTGGTTTCACTGTTTGCCTTATTGTACATATTTCAGTTCCGTTCAAAATAAAGATTAGTTAAATGATTTGTCCTCTGCAAAATGGAATACTAAGAGAGCCTGACAAGACTGGTGGTAAATTTTACAAGTTCCTGAAATGCAGTGGTGATACATGTTGAACTAAGTACCAGCAGGGATACTTGCAGGGAGCAGGGCATCTCAGTTCTCCTTCTCCACTACTTTCTTTTCTTTGAAAGCGCCCATAGCTTTCCCCATTTTCCTGCTTCCCACCAACGAGCCAACCTAACTTTGTCTGCCTATCTTCGTTTTTCTCACCTTTACTCCCCAGCAGCCTCTATCTGGACAGTTATGACTGAGTTGTACAATGCCAGCCTTCAGGCCAGGCCCAGTTGCAAGGTGGGGAACCCACAAGGAC